>NC_060888.1:17851768-18004268 GCF_014805685.1 Silurus meridionalis | reverse complement strand
TAGCGTATTAATACTAACATCATCATTCTCATAATAATTAATAACAACAATAATCACTGTATTAATTTACAAATGAAACAATAACTGTAATAATAACTGTAAATAACTGTATTACACTTTTGCAAATATGCCATTATTATTATAAAAGATATTAAAGATATAATAATAAAACATCTTCACCGTTTTCATCATCATCATCATCATCATCATCATCATCATCATCATCATCATCATTGTCTCTAATAATAGTTTCATGCATTTTACGTCATAATGTACTATCGATTTTTGTCAAATTACATCACAATGAATGATATCATAATAATAATAATAATAATAATAATAATAATAATAATAATAATAATATACTCTTCATCATTATCATCATCATCGTCGTCACCATCTTAAGTAATGGTATTGATTAGCATTTTAAACAATTAATTACCATGATATAACAATGGTGTAAGCTTTACTTTTAATATACTTTTTACATTATTTTATTTTATTTTTATTTTACTATAGAAAATCACCACGGCTAATAAAAGTGATTTTTATTTAGAATAATAATAATAATTATTATTACTTGCTAAAATATAATCTACATATCGTATTAGGCAACTTGTATTGAAAAAAATTATTATTAGTATTAATAATAATAATAATAATAATAATAATAATAATAATAATAATAATAATAATAGTGTGGGGTTTATTTAGTTGTTTCGTTCTTTTATTTACATATTGTTTTTAATTCAGAGAGCATAAGAAAGCCACTTCAGCACTTATAACCAGTCTGATGCAGTGATAAGACCAGGTGGGGGCTCGGAGGCTGCTATGAAGCCTGCAGCTGCGCGAGGTTTCCTTTCAGTTCCACGTGTCGAGACCGAACTGAACTGAACTACGCTGGCAGGTGTTTCCGGCGACGTAATGCCAATAGCCATTATCCTGTTATTCTTTCATTGCATACTTTAACTATTTGCGAAGCAGAACGATTGCAGCTTTTATGTACCGGTTCTAATCGGCATTTGTCAGTATGGCCTTTCCCATATCAGACCTGTAGAAGCTGATCCCTGTGGCAAGATGGCAGCAGTTATGTGCAGATCTCAGAAAGCTGACTGAACCATGCACCATGCGCGAGGGCAGCGGGTCACTGAAAGACGACAGGGAAAAAAGACCCGTGAAAAATTTCTCATTGTCTTTGCGTTTCCCACTTTATTACAGAGCGCAGCGTCACGGCCCGGGGCCAACGATTCATCACTGCTCCATACAAACTCCTGCAGGGCCAAGACAGCGCCTACTGGCCACCAGTTCTGCTTATTGTCCTTCTTTTGTTGATTGAGCTCGTGTAAATAGATGATCGATTTTCTGACAGTGCATAAACATCTCTAAGGTAGGCCCTTGTTACGTTTTTTGATCTAGCATCCAGCCACACACACCTATGAAGCCTATGTAAAATAACTGATTATCGACTGTTATTGTGTATTGTCTGCTTTGCTGCATAAACAGGGCAGTAATTAGCGTGTCTTTTTTTTAATGGACTGTTCACTGCACAAAGCCTAATGAAATGAAACAAGTGAGGTAGGCGCGAATTGTCAGTTTCAATAATGCGAGCACTTCTTAGCATTCAAAATAATGGCAACATAAACGAATTAGTAGATAACATTTGCCTCCCCGAGAAAAAAAAATGGATTGTATTTAGCATTCAGTGCTGTCGAAAACATCTCAAGAACGCGGTGCACGGTTGTCCTGAAATTAAATTCAAGTCAATAACCAGAGCAAGAAAGAAACACAATTAAAATAGCAGCGCGCTTCTTTTCGGCACATTTCATTTAGTCAGATAATAATCGTGTTAAAGTATAGCATTCACACACCAAATCACTGCTGAAGTAGTCGTTGTAATTGTGGAGGGAATTACTGCTTACTGCTACAGTTACACACAGGCCAATGCGACCACTATCACTATATATATATATATATATATATATATATATATATATATATATATATATATATATATATATACACACACACACACACACACACACACACACACACACACACACACACACACACACACACAATAGATGCAAGTTAGTAAATTAGTAAACCTTCAACTAGTCTGATATTGCCTTTATATATTAACACACACACACACACACACACACACACTATATATATATCCCTTGTGATGTAGATCTTGTTCCTGTAAATATATACATGTTGGCCATCATTTTTTTTTCCCAAGAAAACGTTAATGTTTTCCCCCGTCATATTGCTTTTCAACAAATTTTAGAAACAGCTCGAGACACATATGGAATATCTGAAATGAATCGTCACACTGCGGTATAAAGAGCACAAATATGGCTTGGTGTTAGAAGCCCGTACCTTAAGTGGCTCTTCACGCTGTCTGTACTGAGGAACCAGCATGTTCTTTTCCTATTGAGACACACAGGAACGCTGCTTATTGATACAGCCTCGAATTCACAAAATTGATTTTTATTCTTCCCCCTAGCCAGTTTGTACGGCAGAGAAATATTTTTATTCGTGCGAAAGCTGAAATAAGTGCGTAATAAAACGATGATATATTAAATTCGTTTCCCCCGTGTTGAGGTTTTATTATGCGTCATTTTTCATTTTTATTGAATTGAAAGCGGCGAATCCTCCGTGTTGCTTGAGGCGCAGGAAGGTTAAATTATTTGTGCCAATCAGGCGAGCCTGAGTATCACTGAAGGCAAGCGAGGATGCTCTATAGCTTGACACCCCATAGGCTATTACATATATCAGCTGAATTTGATTTCATTTGATATAACAGGCGCCTGTCACACCTAAATATTTCCACCTGTATTACTGAATCATTAAACAAATATGATTTTCATCGGTGTCAGATTGAACGAAAGAGCTCGCTAAGATTTATAAGGTGAGATTTTTCGCTATCTATCTATCTATCTATCTATCTATCTATCTATCTATCTATCTATCTATCTATCTATCTATCTATCTATCTATCTATCTATCTGTCTGTCTGTCTATCTATTTATCTATTACACACGAGCACACACACACACACACACACACTATCTGTCTATGCACTATATATATATATATAGTGCATAGACAGATAGTAGTCATACAGTAGATGCACATGCAGGACAGCATTCTTTAAAATAATCAAAAATTTAGTTTTTGTATAAGGATTTGTCGTTCGCTCGGGACAACCAAGAGCCCATGGATATATATATTTGGACCATTTTCAAATTCAATTAAAATTATTTTTAGATTAAAACTATATTCGATATGAATATGTCGTTTTTGTGTACTCCTGGTCCGTGTACTTTCGGATTGAGAGCACTGTTATGGAGCGCGTATGGAAAAGAGGTGCGGCCCCTTTAAGAGCAGGGCAGCGCATCTCAGTGTCCGTCCACGCGTCCAGCCAATAAGGAAGAACGTGGCAGAGTTTGGGCTAGAAGGGTTGTCTCACCTGCACAAAATCACTTCAAGAGGAACAGGCCGTTTTCCACTTTCTACAATTAATACACACATATCAGACAGTTAACTATTCACTTTAGATAACCATGACGTGTTGAAGTTGCGTTTATCAAAAGCCATGCGATTTTCTTCGCTACCGGTATCTGAGTAGTTCTTTTTTTTTTTCGCTCACGGCAACTTATCAACTCGTCACAAGGAATTAATGGTTAGTAAGGATACATTTTCTTTCTTTTTTTTACGTGGTCTTTTTTCCTGGTTTCGGAGATGATTGAGAAGAAATGCAAGAAGTTGGTGGATAATTTCAATTGAAAGCCGTGTGCATGGTGTCTGACAGCAGATGGATTCGCTGATTTTTTTCTTTAGGCATCAGGCCAGTCTTCCGTCGAATGGCTGCATTGCACATTTTTTAGTGTTGTGAACATTTCCAGGGAACACTTTTGCTAAAAAGAAAAGAAAAAACCATTGGGAATTACGACCCGAAGTGAAGGAATACGTTCAACGCGCGACGCTCGATTGTCGTGGCTTTTGCGTGCATACAGACCGTAACCGCAAAACGATGGAGCACACGGGTATTGAAGAGGTGAACCAAACGCACCAGCAGCACGAACCCATCAGCTTTGGCATCGACCAGATCCTTAACAACACGGAGCAGCCGAGCAGCTGCATGGTGCCAAGCCGCGCGGGAGACGCAGACTACCAGCTCGCACCCAACGTATACACCAACGGGTACGGCGGCGTGTACAGCCCGGCATGCTCCATGGCACCCGGCCTGGCAGGTTCATACAACGTCAACATGAACATGAACGTGAGCATGAACATGAACGTGAATGTCAGTTCGGGGAACGCCGGGGGTGTGATCCGGGTACCAGCTCACAGGCCCATGCCCGCTGCACCTCACCCGCCTCCCTCTGCACATCCGCCCGGTATCTCGGCTGGCTTGCCCACCGTGCCCATGGGCAGCCCATCCAGCTTCACCTTTCCCTGGATGGAGAGCAGTAGGAGGTTTGCGAAGGACAGACTAACAGGTAAGAGGGTTTGCATTTTAAAGAAGTCTATGAACAATATAAATATCTGCAAATATCAAATCTATCATGCGACATAATAATATTCCGAATTAGGCCTTAGGTCACACATATTTATGTCATTCAACTGAACATACTAACTCAGCTGTAAGAAACTAATAATAATAATAATAATAAAAAGATTTCTTATTGAAAATGAGATCAAACCAACACCAAGAACAGTATTAGTAGTAGCAACAACAACAGCAGCAGCAACAACAACAACAACAAATAATAACAATAATAATACTAATACTAAAAATAATAACAATGATATGATGATAATAATAATAATAATAATAATAATAATAATAATAATAATAATGCTATATAATTACAATGCTTTTTGGTCCTATACTAGTATTGTAGGACTTTTTATTTGCTTTTTATTTAACAACGTAATATATATATATATATATATATATATATATATATATATATATATATATATATATATATATATATATATATATATATTTAAATTCTTCCTCGTCAAATATGTTGCAATATTAATCGAAATCTACCCCAAGGCATTAAAAAATAACCATAAAACTGTGGCATTAAATATATTATTTCTATTCAAAATATTCAGAAAGGCTACGATACTTTTAATTTTAAATATGAAACCTTCCACGCAAATGTTTGAAATAATTTCATAAGAAATATAGAATTTCTTAGTAGGCTTTCAAAATCAAAGGTATGTTTACTTCAATATAACTAATGTGGGCTAAATGCTTTAATTGAATTTTACAATTGTTTTATTTAATATTGTGTGTGTGTTTGTGTGTGTGTGTGTGTGTGTGTGTGTGTGTGTGTGTGTGTGTGTGTGTGTGTGTTTGGGGGTGTTCTTTGTAGAATTGTGTGCGTGTACACAGGGATGGGGGGAGACGATTTACAAAATCATGCGTTGGTCAGTGTAATAATTTTGTACATAAAAAAGGAGAAATAAAAATCAGCATTCATGTTAAATATAGTTTTCATAGGGGACTTTATAATTTATTACCGTAGGCCTTGTAGCACTGTAGTAGTAGTAGTAATAATAATAATAATAATAATAATAATAATAATAATAATAATACTTGTTTATTAAAAACTGTATTGTATTATATATTTGCAGTTGTATGTATATTTATTTGATGATATATACGGCTTTGTTAGATTATTAAATAAATTATAAATTGACCTACGATTATGGATTATTAAGGCATGTCGGAATATAGGCTATGTGTAGTTGATTTCACAGTGGTCTTTCCATTTTTAAGCCTGAGAGCAACATATATTTTAAACAATTGCCATTTTTTTCAAAGTCACCAAATAAAGACAATAGGGAAAAATTCCGTGTTTGTGTGTGTGTGTGTGCGTGTGTGTGTGTCGGTTTCTCACTCCGACGCGAGCTCGCTATGACGTCACCTTTATTAAGATGAAAATGAAGAACACTATGGATTTCTCCACATCAAATATTCACAGGAGCCGCTCTATTCTCATCAATTATTAAAATGAGAGAATGATATGTCAACTGGAAAAGCTCTTTTGTAAATATGCTTATCAATTTTACTCATAGTCACTTTGGGCCACTCGTTTAATATGTTTTATCTTTGCCCAATCTTTGAATGGTTTTTTGAATGGTGTTGCGCAGCCCCCTTTTGTGTCTTTCACACTACAGTGAATTGTGGCAAGCGTTCATTTTTTTCCTCCTGTGGTTATGTTATAGGGATTTTGCAGAATCTGGTCTCTGGTATATTTTTTTATGCACCACGAGCTTTTTATTAAGATAAACGTTGTTTTTTATGAAACACAGGAGACCTGTGAGCTTTACATGGAGTTTTACACGTTTATAGGCCTCGACCATTTGTTTGCGAAATGTACACGCCTTCATACACCCGTCCTTTCATTATTATAGTTTTTCATGTAATTTTGTTCCTGAAAATTCTCACACACTATATTACATTTTGTATTTCTTAATATACGTTTTTGATATATATATATATATATATATATATATATATATATATTTTTTTATTTGCAATTGTTCATATTATTTATAAATTATTTGCGCAATCAAAACGTCATCATTTTTTTAATGATTTTTTTTTTATTTTGTTATATTTTATATAATTGTGCTCGATTAATACTATTACAATCTCTTCTCACATTTATTATTATTTTTTTATTTTTATTATTATTATTATTTATTATAATTCCTCGTTTATTTTTATTCCAACTCATCTCTGGTTTAATTACAGCCCCGGTTGTGTAAGAGTGTGAATTCTGTAGGACTTTCTCCCAGCAGTGTTCTCCATCATCTCAAGTCGCATGTCCGCATTTCACAACAAGTGTCCCACCAGGGCTGGTGGTGCTGCCTGAGACCTGATATTCACCGCGCGCCGCACATCTCAGGACCTGCGAGGCGATGAAAGGCAACACCGCGTGTTTTTTTTTTTGTTTTGTTGTTGTTAATTGACTCTTTGGCAGTTTGCAAGTTTGTTAAAGAGCAGAAATGCATAAACAGCCCAGTCAATAAAAATAGATGGTGCGGTGAAAAGGACAAACTCGGATCGGCGTTTATTTATTTATTTATTTGTTTATATCTGAGGGGGGTTTTGCCCTAGCCATAAACGCGTTTAAAATGGAATTATCACGAGGCAGTGTGTGTGTGTGTGTGTGTGTGTGTGTGTGTGTGCGCGCAATGCGTGCAATGAACACAATAGTCATTATTGCTATTGCTGGCCTCGTGTCTGTAACCTTAATGTGTTTTTTTTTTTGTGAGTGTGCATTTGTGCTCTAATGTTGCTCGGTTGCACAGCATGCCGCATTACAGCAGCACGAGCAAAAACCAGGACACATCAGCAAGCCGTTATTAACATTACGAAGGAGAAATGAAATTGCACGTGATTAGTGTTCAGGCTGAAACGACCATAAGAACCACGCTGTCCCATAAAAATCCCCGTAATGAAAGCCAGTGGCCATTGCACAGCGTCATTGTCCGGATCTCGAGCGGACGTTTGATGCAAATGATTGCTTTTTGATTTTATTCCATCTTTTCTTTGAAATCTGGAGGAAAATCTGAATCATCCCGAAGCGCCATTTCCGAGCATAAAGTGCGACATTGGGTTCCAATATTTTTTTGCAACACACACACTCCATCACCACCACCACCACCACCACCACCACTGCATCTATTATATGTATATTTATTAGATTGGCACAAAGGTAATATTCGCCACGGGAAAAGGCGAGCGTTGTCGCATGAAGGTGATATTGCGTTGAAGTGATTTTATTACTGTCCGCATATTCTCTGAGGTAGGATTTGATATTTTGTGTATGTGTGTGTGTGTGTGTATCTGTGATGTACCCACGCTAAATTCTATTATAGCGACATATCATTTAGAATTCCCTCTGCTTGTCTAGCTCGCAAAGGGCTCATATGATTTTGGTTTCTAGCTGACCCGTTTATTTATTTGCTTTCTCAATCTTACTCTCTGTGATATAACATTCACTCTCTGCGATACGTTCACCACTGGCCCTGTGGTGACAAAACAAAATAAGTAAAATACCTTCTTAAATATTAAATTTCATCACATTCCTTTTAAAATCCAGTATCTACTTTGGAAGTGTTTATTTATTTTTGTATTTTTTTTCTAAGCACTAATTTCATTTATAGTAATTATATTCATATTAATAAGCTCACATTGTAATAAGTCATTACCGTCTGATCACATTGATTCTGTTGCGACCTTGAAAGGCTGTCAGTCAGACTCAGGGCTGTAATTAAAAGCAATCAGGTTTCATTGTTTTGCAGAATTGATGTGATTGAGCATCTGATCACATAACAAGCCTCCGTCACTTCACTTTAACTCTAAGATGGACAAAGGTGCATGCACACATCCAGGCTCATTTGTTAGAGGAATTCTTTTTATTTATTTATTAGTATTTTTTTTTCCTAATGTTTTTAGACCTTAAAGTATTTAGTCTGCAGTCCTGCTGGACTGTAAGGAATTCGTTTTACATTTAACAATTCATTTTAAAATATCTGTACTTCATCATATCTTATATTTCACATCATTAAATAAATAATAATAATAATAATAATAATAATAAAAAACATGCTGTTGCTCACTACTTCTAAACGAATACATAAATTGCATTCATTGATAACCTGTAGACCATAAATACTAATCTCAAGGTTCTCAAGAGAGTTTGCGTGAAATGAGTTTGCTCTCCATGTGCAAATGTAACAATAGAATACGCTCGCCTTAAAAAGCTGTGATGAACATTAAATAACAAAGATTATTATTAATTTAGTTCTCATAGATATTATTTATCTTCGATACTTAAATCAATTCAAAAGCAAGCACTTTTACTCAAGTAGAAATGTAAAAGGATTACTATTACTTAATTACAGTTTAATAGGGTATTTGTACTTTTACTCCAGTACTGGATGGCATGCTTTTTTTCAGGACTGTTAAACTGCAGGAAATGAAAGGTCGGACATAAAACCTGAACCAGACTTTTAATTTATTTTTATAACTAAATTAGATCGGGTGTCAGCTCTTGTGTATTCTTTCCAATAATGGCAAGTGTGGATAATGTCAAAGGTCTTTTTGAGTTCCTGTCTCCTGGCATCGGCTTGTGCAGGAAACTTCTGTTACACATGAGCGTGTCTGAATGTGGAAGATGTTTTTGGTAAAAAAAGACTTTATAGAAACCTAGCTCAGTATTAATCCCATACTGGTTCATATGACACAGTGTTAGCAGAAAACCAGTAAAGCTTCACATAGTATCCTCACATCACATTTCACCCATTTATCCCACATCTGTGTATGTCAGTTATCTATAGGCCTAACGTAATATAAAATCAATTTTTTTGTTCTCGGCTGTGACAAGACCTGTCGAGTTTCGAACACGGTGTAAGCATAGACCATGGCCAAGAAAACCAGCCTAAAAAAGGTTAAAATATTTGTAATCATTTCCCTAAATAGCTTCTTTATTAGCTTCTCAAGTGTTAACATGAGAATGCTTCTGGGGAAACCCGGCCGTGAACCAGTAGGCCGTGTAAACGCTGACTTTTAAAGTAATTATACAGAGCATCTGACATTTCTAGGTTAAATTACAAAGCTATACTGTACCCTCACCACACCCCCACTGCAGATGTTTTGCACCATTAACACACGTCAAGCGCTTTTTAAGGGTTCATTTCATAATTAAGAGTTCGTACCTGAGTTCTTCTCGGAAGTCCTTTTCAGCTAGAGAAACACTGATGTAAGGATCGTTACAGAATCTTTTAGGTAATTTTTTTTTGTAGAATGCTATTTGTAGGATCGTTCTTTTTTTTTTTAGAGTACACCTTAAATGCAAACAAATATATTGAGCAGAAAACATTTATGCTCTAATAAATGTCTGTACAGTCTTAGGCAATTATTTGACAATATCTAATTATACATTATAGTTCAATGAGTATATCCAATTATTTTTTTAGACATTCAATTTGTGTGTGTGTGTATGTGTGTGTGTGTGTGTGTGTGTGTGCTTAATTCCACTTGATCTTCATACAGTGAAATCCTTTATTCCATATATATATTGCATCACATTACTTTTCAGCTTGATCCAGCAATTGTTTATTTATGCAATGGTGTATGTATGTCTGTATGTCTGTCTGTATGTATGAATATATGTGTGTATGTATGTATGTATGTATGTATGTATGTATCTTTGTGTGTATGTATGTATGTGTGTATGTATGTTTGTATGTATGTATGTATGTATGTATGTGTGTATGTATGTATGTATGTATGTATGTATGTATATATGTATGTATGTATGTATATATATGTATATATATATGTATGTATATATGTATGTATGTGTGTATGTATGTGTATGTATGTATATGTGTGTATGTATATATGTATGTATGTATGTATGTATGTATGTGTGTATGTATGTATGTTTGTATGTATGTATGTATGTATTTATTTATTTTTTGTTAGATTTTCCAATTTTGTTATCAACTAACAAAATATATTGCAGTGAAAATGTACATGGAAAAATCTAATTCTATATATTTTTACACACATACAAATACACATACAGAGAAAGCGAGAACGAGAGAGAGAGAGAGAGAGAGAGAGAGAGAGAGAGAGAGAGAGAGAGAGAGAACGAGAGAGAAACATTAAGTGTAAACAAGACACTAGGTTTAGCCAAGCTCATATCAGTTACTCACCGCTGTCAGTGAGCAGGCCCGGGTGTGTGTTCGCGATTCACCCCTTAACACAGTGCACTGTTGATAAACTTGAACAGGCTGTCGATAAGCACTCAGAAGGCCTTTCTGTGCCTGGGGCTCTCCTCAGGTCTCTACAGGGCTACGGTGCCTGCGAGCCTCATCTGAAGTAAACTCAGCCAGGGTCTTCTCACATGGTAAAGTTAGAAAGCAGTAACTTTAGTTCCCATGTCTTTGTCAAGCTGTATGTGTCCAGGTGAATTGCTTATCTTTTAAAGGCTCTGGCATGCAGGAGTTGGTGTTGGAACTATGATGATCTCAAATGTTGCGCTATTTTATGAGTTCTGGTTCCACATTGTCAACTGACTGTATAAGACTGTAAAAAGGAGTCATAATCACACATACTCTGGTACAAATGGTAGTTCTCACTCTCCAGTGTTCTGTATTTTTTTTAAAGATTTATAATCACATCCTTGATATCACCCAAATATGGATGGGTTCCCCTTTTGAGTCTGGTTCCGCTTATGTTTCTTCCTTATTCATCTATGGAGTTTTTCCATGTCTCTGTCACCCCAGGCTGCTCATCAGGGATAAATACACATCATTCACTTTAATTCTTAAGTTCTGTAAAGCTGTTTTGAGACAATGTCCATTGTAAAAAGTCCCATAGAAATAAACTTAAACTTGAACTTTACTACAGAAGTATCCACACATAAATAACCTTAAGAGCACACTCAAGAGCAGGCCATACAAACCTGTGTCCAATTATCCAGGCAATCTGTTCTCACACTGAAACAGACAAAGTGTAATTAGAGTTACTGTTATGCAACAAGTAAAAACGTATGCATCAAAATTTCAGGCTGTGGAAGAAAATACTGCAAATTCATAGCAGATATTTGTATTTTAATCTAGTTTTCTATTTAGCAAAAAATGTATATTCATTTTATAAGTAGATAAACAATTGAAGTATAATGAAAAGGTCCTTCTAGATCTATTTGCACATTTAAATCTGGAAAGTACCTCTATTTTACATATAACTTTTTATCTAGACAGGTGCATAGAGTGTACATTTAAAATGTTAGCCTTTCATAAAGATACTCTTTATAAAGGTACATTAAATACACATGCCCATGTAAAATATGCATATGAAAGGTATTAAAGATTAAGGTATTACACCAGGGTCAAGGAAAGGTCATTGTTATTATTATCATAAGAATGTATTACAAATTGAATTCCGGTTAAATAATAAAATATTTCATTTATTTAATTCGTATCTATCTATCTATCTATCATCTATCTATCTATCTATCTATCTATCTATCTATCTATCTATCTATCTATCTATCTATCTATCTATCTATCTATCTATCTATCTATCTATCTTTTTGCTTGCATGTTTGTTTGTTTGTTAGCTACATGTATTTACACTGCACATCTGTGACGCTTTGACAGTGCCCATATCTCGGATGTTGTTAATCCTGCACATCTGTAATGGCTTTAGCTACGCGCGTTTGGGACGTTTTAACGCTGCGCATCTGTAGTGTTTTCAACATTGCACATCTGTAATGTTTTCAACATCATTTTTGCAACACTGCACATCTTTTGTGGTTTGAACACTGCGCATTTGTAGTGTTTTTGTTACCACTGCACATCAGTAATATATTTTTTTTTTACCACTGCACATCTGTAGTGTTTGTTTTAACACTGCACATCTGTAATATTCTTAACACTACACATCTGTGATGTGTTTTTAACGCTACACATCTGTGATGTGTTTTTAACGCTGCGCCTCTGTAATGTAATTAAACACTGCATATCTGTCATGTTTTTAATTTAACGCTGCACATCTTTTGTTTGTACATGTTTTCCAGCTGCGCTCTCTCCGTTCTCGGTAACGCGGCGGATCGGTCACCCGTACCAGAACCGCACGCCGCCCAAGCGGAAAAAGCCGCGCACGTCGTTCAGTCGCGTGCAGATCTGCGAGCTGGAGAAACGCTTTCACCGCCAGAAGTATTTGGCCTCCGCGGAGCGCGCGACACTCGCTAAAGCGCTCAAGATGACGGACGCGCAGGTGAAAACCTGGTTCCAGAACCGCAGAACCAAATGGAGGTGCGCAAAGTTTCTTTCTTTTATTCAGCGCAACTCTTCCAAAACAAACAAACAGCCAACCAAACAACCACCAACCAACCAACCAAAAAAACAAACAAACAAACAAACAAACAAAACAAAATTGTATTAGCACAGTAACTCCAGAATAAATGTATGAACGAATAAAGAGAGATCATGTGTAATAGAATTGTACATGATTAAATGAAATGCATTTTACTGCAAACAGTTTTACTGCGACAAGTTTGCCAACCTCGTTTACTTTAACACCAACACCCCTCTCCATCAAACAAACAAACAAATAAACAAACAATACTATTGGCTTACTAAGGATAATAATATTGGCTGTGGCTATCTAACTCTCTCTCGAACAAAATATATTACAGTAAATAGACAGTCAAATAGTAAAATATATAGTAAATAGTAAATATAAGGCATGTTTTTCTCATATATCTGACATATTTTTCTGAAGTTTCTTTTTTTTTTTTTTTTGGAGATCCAGGTCCAGAAATGTTTAAATACAGTGATTAGCTGACACCTCCAGGTTTCTGGGATATAGATAAAAATATATATTTAATATACCCAAAAGCACTACAAACCTAAGCGAAAACTAATATTCATTTCAGATGTTAGATATTTGGTAGCTTAGTTCAGGCACACTAACATCACTAACCTATTACAATTTCTTTAAAATAAATAAGTATTTAGGTATAAATGTAGAACATGCTAGAAGATTTCAGCACAAAGAACAACTAAAAGAATGATTTAACAGGTCAAAGGGCAAAAACTGTACAGAAAACTCAACAAAATGCAACACAGAAAATACTGAAATAAATTATGAATAAATGATCGAGTGTTTGATTAGACAACAAATGTTCAGAGCTCTGCCTACATATGCAAACAAACTTGTCATTTTGGATACACTGTTTTGTTTGCAAATACTAGAGCTGTATGTCTCACTAGTTGCATGAGGAAGTGTTGATCCAAACCTGTGCAATGAAGTGGATGTAGGAGAAAACAATCACAAAGTGCAGCTTTAAAATTTAATTTGACATATGTGAAAAGTGCTGCAGGATACAAAATGTAGCGCATGTAATGAGAACAATAAAAAAAGCACGACTTTTAGATTGGAACCGTTTGTTAATATTTGGGCTCGATCACACCGATCCCCTGTTGGCAGTAAATGTTTGTGTTTCTTTCGCACCAAGTCAGACAGCTCTCTTTGCCAAGAGTGAGATTCATTGAAACGGGCACTTTGCATCTCGTGGTAAAACAACACTTTGGTTTTGCTTAGCTCTGCTAAACGTTTTCCCTTTCGTTTTCTTTGCATGCCATTTTCCTCGGCCAAGCAGGAGTGCTACAGCTCTTAAAAGCTTACATTGAAACTTGCTTTCTAGTGCATTATGGAGCCCATAGGTCTGAATAATTGAGTGTATGTCCATCCTTTCGCTTTAATCCAATCAACCTGTTGCTGTTGGCTCTTTTAGGACAAATGAGTGTGCAATCTAATTAAGGCCAGGCTGACTTACCTTGGTCTTTTTTATCAACGAGCTACAGTGGGCAGGCGAGATGCTGCTAAAGCTGATGCATTTATAATGAAGCTGAGTCATGGCCTTTAAAGAATTAAAATAGATTAAAGCCATTTTGATGTGTCAACTCAATAATATATCCTTCTCTATTTCATTTAGACATTAGAAGAATCGGTTGTTGGCTACTTAGGTGAAATTAGTAGACCATATAGTATGAATGTATCTTACATATAGGGAAACGTGAGAGCTTCATTATCTTCTGACAAGGTATTCGCTATTTTACTGTAAAAAAATATTTGTGCATTCAGATAAGTGGAGCAAGAATATTTGGAATATATATTAACAAATAAAAGTATGTCATATAATATGTCGTCGATGTCTATTATATAAAGAAATTACACTCAATACATGATTTGGTATTTGACAAACCCACTAATAAACAAACCTACAATACTGCATATACTACATAATATATATTCATAACTAAACTCCATCTCATTTCCCAAATTGGCAGTCTGAACCGCCGAAATGTTCAAAACGTAAAGGTTCATTAAAGGCCATTGATCCGTTGCAGTATGAGAAATCTGAGACCCTGAAAAGGAAGCTATGTTTACTAGCTTCATCATATCTATATAAGAATAAATGGATGGATTTGTGTAGTGTATTATCATCAAATTTGCTCTAACGGTTGCTTAATGGAAGCTGCATGGATATTACAGCATTTTAGGTCAGCATTTTCCTTGAAAGCATCTCCCAACAGGTTTCTAAATTATTTACAGTGTATGAGGAGTGCTTATCATGGGCAATACCCAATGCATGTCACACACTTACCTATGTAGCTTTTCCGATATTGACCCTGGGTGGAAATGTTGCAGAAATATGATGTTCTCAAAGTAGAGACCACAGCATCGTTTCAACACGTTCACACCCTCTATGTGTTAATCAATGTTTCTGCCTTAAAATATACATCTCGTTGTTTTAATTCCCACACTACAAGAAAATGATTTGGCTTATCTACAATGTCTCTATAACATGTTCAAACAGGATCTAAAACAGGACAGGAAAAGTCTATGTCAAATGATCCGTTGAAAAAGCATTCTGCCTTATAGGAACCTACAATAGATGCAATCGATTCTAAATACGGATATTGTGTAATGTGAAAGGAAAACATCTCGTTAATTTATTCATTTTATTGGAAATTGGTGTTTCTTCTGTCAAGCTTGTGAAGTATCTAACAAAAGTGTGATGCTTAAAACTAAATATAACATTTTTATTTTCAAAATACAAATAAATATTTGTAATTAATTCAATGCATTTATTTAACTACATATTTGGCCTGCATAATGTGTCTGAATGTGAGTTATATTTATTAGATGAAATTATAGATTATATTTATTTAAGTGACAAATCTACAGGTTTGTGAGCAGTCATTTTAGTAGTCATTTCTATAATTAAGTTGTAGTTAAAAAAATATATATATTATTACAGATAAATATGAGGTATATGAGAACAGACTTCTGTGAAGTATTTAAAAAAATATTTACTAAAAAATCGATACTAAAGAAATGTTTGCAGATATAATTATGGCTATCTAGGATATAATAGTATATGTGGAATAATTATTTCATTTTTTGGCATCTTTGATCTCAAGCATTACTTTACAAATACAAGAAATGCTTGAGTGTGCTGTATTTATTACAGGATTATTTATTGGGTTTTATTCACATCTTAGTAACTCACAAGCAAATGAACCTATACATTTTCCCTAATTTAGGCCTTAGGTGTTCTATTGTTGGGAAATTCAGGAATAAAAATGCTCTCGAATAAAAAGCTAGAACATTACTTTGCCTATTTGAATAATGAGCCTATATTTTGAACTCATGAAATTTCTCTTACAATTAATGTGCTCCATGGTTAAAAACAAACTTGAGAACTCACTGGTTGATGCTTATTCAGTGAATAAGAATTTTCATTGAAATATAATCTTTGGTATTATTACAAAAAAAATATAAACAATATTTTTCATCTGTCCAAATCACAAAATGTTTATGTTTAGACATGATCATTGGGCATGTGTGCAACTTTCAAAACGCATGAAGCCATTGAAAAAAAATCAGCAATACTTCCTATAACTATGCTGAAACTAATTGTTTAATCATTATGTTGAATGCTACATATTGTGCTAGGAGTTATTTCTAAGTCTTCTCTATTATCTTTGCTCACAGGAGACAAACGGCTGAGGAAAGAGAAGCTGAGAGGCAGCAGGCAAACCGTTTAATGCTTCAGCTACAGCAGGAGGCTTTCCAGAAGACACTGAGCCAACCGCTCCAGCCCGACCCTCTTTGCCTCCACAACTCGTCGTTGTACGCTCTGCAGAACCTCCAGCCGTGGGCCGAGGACAACAAGGTGACCTCCGTCACCTCTGTCGCATCCGTGGTCTGACCCACACCTCCCCATTTGTATTGGCTAATGAGAAAAGAAAGGATTTTTATAGCCAGGGTTTAATAGGATTATGGGACGCAAATTAGGGGAACATTTGGGTGGATCTCAGACACACATTTGGACTGGTTTCAGGAGCCTCATTTCTAAGCCATAAGTTAAGCGTATTTATTTTGTAAAGCCCTAGCAGAGATCTTACTTCATTCTCTCCTGCTCATTGGGTTCTCTTTCCAATCATATATGGAAGGAACTGAATCATTTAAATGCTTAATTTTACATGAATGGTGTGGAATCAGCTTCCTCTTTGTAATGAGATAATACTGACTTGGAAGAATTGTGGGGGAGGTCAGTGACAAATGAGTGTGTTGCATTTCTTCATTCCCAAATGGACTGTAATGGAGGTTGAAACCCAACACACTCCTTTTTTTCTGATAAATATTGTTACTCCCACCTGAATCTGGTCATTAGTTCATCGCTTACACTCCGTTTTTACTCCTTTTCCTTCAGCTGCCCGTATAACAGAGGGCGGCATCCTGTTGTCTCTTCCAACCCAAACGCGTGGATGAATTTCGCCCATCAAGACGGCTGCTTGTCTACGTGCCATCTGGCATCAACGAGGCCGACTCAACCACTGACTCGTTTGTTCTTGTTGTTTTGCTTTGAGCTCCGTAAGATGTATTTGTGATGCATGTTCACCGCGTCTCTTGTGTGTAGACTGGGACTGAAGACCCGGAGTTCTTCTTTACCTGAACTTTGCAAGCAATTACAGAAGTGCTCCCTGTGTATTCTTCATGATATGACATTGAAAAGTCCTTTTATATTAAACATGATTGTGACTTCTAAAAAAAAAAAAAAGGCTATCGTTTTGAATCACAATTTTTTTTTTTTTACTGCGTCTACCTCTGTCTTTGCTTGAACCCGATAATGAAAACCGACAGATAATTGAGCGGATAACTGCACTTGACAATACTCATACTCTGTAATGTTTTCCACTATCGCTGTCTGTAGCTAGGAGGCTTTGAGTGGGGTTGGTATAAAACCTGATATGGCAAGGTGTTTTGTTGCCCGTGATCCATGTCTATCCAGTGCATGTGTGTGCTGGTAAACAAGTATTATCGTCCAATTTTAAAAAGGAAAAGAAGAGTGAGTCAAAACAAAACATTTCCTCTCTGGATGCCACAGCACAGTGCTATCAGGGTTAATCTCCCGAGGAGGGGCACAACGCTCTGCTGTATTCTCTGCACCAAATGAGCCTTCACACTCCACACTATACATGGCTGCCTCTCCCAGGAAATGCTGAAGAAGTAAACTGATTAGAGGAGTGTGTGGTGTGCAGTCTGTGGCCCACAGCAGAGAATCCACAGCAACATAAATCACAGGCTGCTGCTTGGATTGGAAAACAGACTATATTTAATACGAATGTCAGCGTTATCTCAGTAAAACATTACCCAGCTTTCTGGGTTACTCTTTTTTTTTTTTTTTTTTCTTCTAAACATTATTTAATCTTGATAAAATGATTTACTCAATTGCTTAAAAATGTTTAAAATAACATTTGAAGGTTTGTCTGATTAAAAATATTTCTTTTCACTAAAGTGTTTTCTGATCCTTTACAATGTTCAATTTTAAATATACCATTAGGGTAAAAAAAAAAAATTGCTCTTAATGGTTTAGAAAACAGCAACATAGTGTTTCCTTATGAACCAGTCTTACAGTAGATCTATAAGAAACACTGAAAAACTCCTTTATAGACTATATTATAAAACACTCTAATTCTAATTGTTGTATATTAATTTTTTTAAATTAATATAAAACAGATTACTGTGGCACTGAATCACCTTTAAATATTAAAAGGGTAAATATTTGGAAAACTTTTTAATTGATTATTATTATTTGAAAGCTTTTACTATTCATATACAAACCATAGCATAACATAACATAAAGAACAATGCTAGCATCTGTCTGTATTATCATTTCCTGATACTTTAGTGAAAACTCATTCTAAACTCCAGTCCCTTTTTACATCCTGATGTTTACATTTATCACTGCTTATCTGTAGTATGAATAAACTGAAATAAAAAAAAGAAGAAAATGTATCTTTAGAAACAGGACCTATGACCTCAGATGTTCTCGAGAGGTCAAAGGTCGAGAGGGTTTCATATTTCCATAATTTCTGCAATCACGATTGCAATGTGAAACTCAGCAAACTCACTAGCGATCCTTTAACACTGACAGTCGAGCTGTGTGTATGAATACTGGAGGTGTTAATTCCACACTTGCTTGTGTGTCTGGTGGTATTCAAAATCTGATAGCTTGATAATTGTATAATGTTTATTTCATATCTACATATAACTTTATTTAAAGAGGTAAAACTCAAAACATTTAGAAATCTAAATATGAATTACAGAAATACTTTATCGGGTGTAGAAATCAATATTTTAAGTAAAGTAAATGCGTTTAAAACCAGAATCTGAAAATCAGAACATTGTAAGTTTAAATAATACAATGTGCATTTCTGCAGGTTAATATAAATATGTTGTGGACTGTTTTCATGTTGGCAACTAAACTGTAGCATAAGAGACTTATTCACATTCCTTATTTCTTTTTTAAGTGTTCATATTGTCTGAACTCATAATGATGGAAAAAAAAAAAAAAAAATATATATATATATATATATATATATATATATATATATATATATATATATATATATATATATATATATATATATATATATATATCTTTACGTCTTCACTCAACACTGGTCTGAGTTTATAGTCAGAATTGATGTTGTCTTGCCTGGTTTAGAAGCTGTCAGTATGAGCAGACTACCTGGTGATACCTCTTTCACCCCTATTTCCTCCTCTAGCCCTCAACCACTTTCATCTCTCTGTCTCATTGCCGCTGTTGCGACGTGACTTGGATCCATTTACAAAGCAAAAAAAAAAGTCCTTTTTGCTCAGTTTTCAAAACCTGGTATTGTGTTTAGCTACAGGTGCTGTGAGATTCTTTTTATCACTGAAGATGCCTCTTCATTTTTACAGTCTACACAATGGTCTTCAGAGTTTTGCGTAACAATAGACACCACATAAAGCAGTCTAGGTTAGAGGTAGATGTTTACAGACAGTACAGGGGTAAATCAGTCTACAGTGTCTGGTCTAGTGGTGGAACGGTATTTAAAAAATCAGAGTATGATAAGCATAGAATCCAGTACCGCGGATTCCAACGTACTGTGATATCTATAATAGTATCTTCAGAACAAGCAACAAATTTTTCGTTTACAGGAACACATTACAATTTTATTTTTTTATTTTATTTAATTTTTTTTTTTTTTTACCATATATTGTTTATTAGATGATCTTAAGATAAGCTATATACATAATATTTATGTCATATGTCATGATCAGTCCACATATACTATAATATCAAATTAAATGTATATTTTTTTATAATTTGTCTTACAATATTTTAATTAACTATATTTTATAAGTATCATTTTTAACAGTCTTATTATTGTATACTTAGAAAATATATACTCATACCCAGAGTGTGACCCCTTCGTGCTTCTTGTTGTACTTTGCTTTGTTGATTGATGCATTGATTTCATAACCTCGGCAATTAACGAAGCAGGAAATTAAAGGCTCGTCCCACACCAAAAAAAAAAAAAAAAAAAGAAGCAGCAAAAAAAGACAGTAAATAGGCAGTAAATTTTTTTTAAGCTACTGTAATTAACATTTTAGCATTCTTAGCGTATAATTTGTTGAAAATTATACCTTATACTGTATTTTTTAAATTGGGTGCCACTGTAGTTCTCTATTTTAAAGAGAATTTGAACATTTTGATATAAAATATTAAAAATAGTAGGAAATCCTAACATTGGAACCCAAGAAAAAAAGTATATATATATTTGTTGTAGGTTTAATTAAATTTTACATAAGAACAAAGATATAAGAGGACATAAGAAAATGCTTTATACGGTGCCTCTCACAGTTTGAAAAGACTGATTTAATTGTTTTTGAGACACACGCATTCCTTTTGTTTATATGAAATAAACTAGGTGAATGCAAAAGAACAAGAATTGGACAATGAAGGAATAGAAAAAAATTACTGCGGACAAATGACTCCAAATTTGAAATTTTTGGCTCATACAGAAGAACTTATGTAAAACAGAAAACAGGTGAGAAGATGTTACAAGACTGCCTCACAGCCCCAGTGAAAGAGGAGGTGGAAGCTTAGTTGTTTGGTGTTGTTTTGGAGCAGGGAAATTTAGAGATTTCAGCTGAATGTTTGGAGAACAGTGTGGAGAACAGTGTGAAAAGTGTGTAAAGCTGCTGTTGATGGTGGGATTTAAAAATAAACTTTATCATCTTTACATTAACAACAGTATGTAAATCCTCAAATGAAAGGTTTCACAATAAGAAAGTGTTAAAGCATAAAAAATAAGAATGACAGTAACAGAATCTATGTGGAACCAGTAAACGTGTAAACAGTTACCTGAGCTCAACCCCATGTGAAAAAAACCTATACAGTGATGTGCTGGACATGTCCTTCTACTATCCCTGTTAAAACATCAACCACTACACACCAAAATATATGCTTTTGGATGAATGATGTAGATCTGTGCAATAGAATAAAGAAGACTCAGTGGCGAGGCAAAATTAAACATTTCTTAATTAAATTTCCCAAAGAAAAAAAATACAAACGGTTAAGAAAAAGGTTTTGAGTGATTGTATTGGTAATAATTAACATTTTTATGGTGGCACAGTAGTAAATATAGTACTGTTCCTGTCTCACATGTACAGTCCACAGTTTGATCCAAAGCTTGTGTTACTGTCTGTTTGGAGACATGTCATGTCTCCCTGTGTCTGACTGGATTTCCTTTATATTATACAGTTTCCTCTTGCCTTGCCCTTTTGCCCCTATTCGTGAATGAGTGTTCCATCGAAGATGTATTCCCATCTTACTCCCAGTTCACTCATTTAAAAAAAAAAACTCTGTCACTCTGAACTTCATAAAATTTTTATGGAAATATGACAGCATTTTCCCCAAATCTGTCAGGATCATGCTTATTTTACACCTGCACAGATAACTGCAGGTAGCTGGAAAACTGGTCTATTGGTCTATTGGTCTATTGTGGCAGTTTAGTCACACCACAGCGCACAGCTCAATGAGCCAATCACAACACCTCACACAGCTCAATGAGCCAATCACTACACAGCACACATATCCACAGGATAATCACAACAAAGCACACAGCTCAATGAGCCATTCACAACACAGCACACAGTTCAATTAGCCAGTCACAACACAGCACACATATACACAAGCCAATCACAACACAGCACACAGGTCCACAAGCCAATCACAACACAGCACACAGGTCCACAAGCCAGTCACAACACAGCACACAGGTCCACAAGCCAGTCACAACACAGCACAAGGGTCCACGAGCTAATCACAACACAGCACACAGGACTAGGAGGCCAATCACAACACAGCACACAGGACTATGAGCCAATCACAACACAGCACACAGGACTATGAGCCAATCACAACACAGCACACAGGACTATGAGCCAATCACAACACAGCACACAGGTCCACGAGCTAATTATCACACAGAACTATGAGCCAATCACAACACAGCACACGGGTCCACAAACTAATCTCAACACAGCACACAGGACTATGAGCCAATCACAACACAGCACACAGATCCACAAGCCAGTCACAACACAGCAGACAGGACTATGAGCCAATCACAACACAGCACACAGGATTACGAGAAATCACAACACAGCAGACAGGTCTCTGAGCCAATCACAACACAGTGCATGGCTCTGACACTTTTTCAGGTCTGAATCTGTTCTTTTTTCTTCTAGACTTGAGTATATCCGAAGAAATGCTTCAGGATGCATTGAGGTGCTGCATTCATAATTTTGAGGAAGGCTATTATTATTATGACAAAGATATTAAAGATAAAATTTCATACACAAACATAAACTCCATCCTTGCTCTTAAAGCTTCTCACTGATTTCAGCAAGCACCTGAATTAAATAAATTATAGACAGAATTCTCAGGAATTAGAACTGTTGTATGATTGTAAGTATGAATGAAAGAACGGGAAAAGGATGAATGAAAGAAAGTGGGAATGCAAAAAAAGGAAGAACACATGTGGGTCTCAACAAACCTGCACACAAGCTGCAAAAACAGGTCTTTGAAAAGGTTCTGCATGACATGCACTTGAATATAACACTACACCAGCATCTACCTGCTCTATTCTGCACTTCATACCTGTCGCTCAACTCTGCTTCAACTGCACACAACGCTAAATACCTCTGCTGTGGCGAAAATAGTACAAACCCTCTTCCAAAACAACAAACCAGTGTCTTGGCACCAGATCACTGTGCTGCACTGACATACTGTAGATGCCAGGCTAAGGCACAGTAATAGCTACAGCACTGTGGTGGTTTTAATATTCACAGACAAATTAAATAATACCAAATAGGAAAAAATAGATGTGGCAAAAATAAAAACTAAACTAAAACATATTTAGTTCGTTTGCTCAAATTCGTTACAATTAAATGATTTTTTTCTTTAACATTCATTTTGTTTTTGCGCCATCTAGTGGACAATTGAGTTACGTTACACATTTCGGTTTTTTTTTCTATTATTAAAAAAAAGGAGACGAGGGCCCGCCAGAAGGACTGCAATTCAATTGGACGACAGATATCCTATTGTGCTCGCCGATTGGTTCGCGTTGCCGTCAATCACGAGGCAAGGCGTTACCTTCAAGTCGTTTGTGGCGCAAAAAAATGGCAGAGAACCTTAAAGACCCAAGCAGACCCCAAATGTATTTATTTGGTGAGTTCCTCCGATATAAAAAAAAAAGTTGCATAATTATTTTAAGGCGATAAATATTCCACATGCATGCAAACTGGTGAAATATGAGGTCTGGGAGAAGTAACTTTATATTTGAAATGCTAGCTAGCAGTTAGCCTGGTTTGCCTTTGTTTTTAGCTAGCAGGCTAATCTGCAGAAACATAAGGTAGAGTCTTCGTACCTCTCCTGTAAATCCGGTTATATTTACAAATATTTAGCTGTATTCGATTTTTTTTGGGGTGCATTCACTTTTACAGTCTGGTACCAGTGTATATAATTGTGTACATGATTAGCCTGTCCTGCACTGCTTCATTTCGATATTGAGCCTGTAAGTGGGGCTGCATCCCAAATGGCTCTTTACTTCTTCTACTAGTGACCTTCATGTGCAACTGAACTCCCTATGCAAGTGTACCCTATTTAGTGCCTTAACTGTCTAATCTGGATTCAGTATATGTTTATATGTTCAGCTGAAGAATTGCATTGTACAGTCCAGATGTGTTGATGGCTTTTTTTTTTTTTTTTTTTGGTGTTGCACAGGGTGTGTGCTGAAGGCTGATAAAAAAGAGCACAAAGTCGAGGTCGACGATGATGAAGTTGACCACCAGCTCTCCCTAAAAGCGGTAATTTCGGACAGCTGTAATGGTGCAAAGTTTTGTACTGGACCGCACTGATTTCACTAGCAGTGCCGAATAGAACGTGTTTAGAATCGGCTTAATCGACTATGTGTTTCTGAGCAAACCAGGAATTTGATTTCAATTTAAATTAAACCGTTTTTATCATACAGGAACTGCAAGACCGCACACTCCAATGCTGAACCGAACAAGACATACAAACAGGATTACAACTAACCACAATTGCATAAACAAGCATAGAAGACAATACACATTGGCCTTTGGGAGAAAGTAAAATAATAGTGCAGTGTTTGTCAAGTTGGTTTAAGAAGCATATTTTAAGGCAAAAACTATTACATCCATGATCACACATAGCACAAACAAAACACAACTAAACAACCAAGCATAGAAGAAGTACACATTGGCCATGCCAAAGTGACAGTAGAGGAGATCGAGGTTTTTGACAACTTATATGCATTTTATTTTGTTAGCATCATTTAGTGTTCATGGCAGGTTTGATTGTTCCATTTGATATAAGCAGCCATTGCTGGGCCCATGAGCAAAGCCCTTTAGCTTTTAGTCACTCTGGATAAGGCCGTCTACCAATTGCCATAAATTTAAATATTCACGAACTCATAAAACATTATGCAAAATGTATAATGCACGTAAGGCTCTTAAGAGGGTCCAACAAATGCCTCGTATCTTTCCAGTACTTCTTCACCTCTTTTGCTGACCTGCGTATCTTCTCAGGTGTGTCTGGGAGCAGAAGCCGAGGATAAGTTACACACAGTGGAGATAGAAGGAGTGACATACGATGGCAAGACGACCAAAATCCCTCTTGCTGTGCTGAAGCCGTCTATCCTGCCTTCTGTAAGTGTTTTAAGCCAAATGCTTTCATTCCAAATCAAGTCCGGTTTATAAACTGTCTTTATTGTGAGCGTTCTTTGTGTAGCCAGTGTGTATTTTGTTGTTACTCTAGTTATAAATGTGTTCTATGTAGTAATTAGGCTAATGTTTTGAGCTTATAGGGAACGTAACATGTCGTATGCCAGAATCAGCTCAATGCTAAAAATATTTTTTATATGATGAACACATAAGATTTAGCTGCACATTTGTCAAATTCGTTGTTGTTGTTTTTTTAGTGTGTGTGTGTGTGTGTGTGTGTGTGTGTGTGTGTGTAGACTGATTACCTGACTGTTTTTGTTGTTCCGTGTTTCTCAAAGTTTGAACATCAGCACTGATCAATATAAATTTTCTACCACGTTTGAGCTTTTGCACAAAAGCATCATTTCAGTAGTCATGCTTTTAAAGCACGATAAAAGAATGTGTTTTGTAAAAAGGTTGAGTCATGATTGACGGATCATCCGAGGGTTGGGCTGGCTTAAATCTCTCTCTGACTTCACCGATCACTCATCCCTATTCAGCATCGGTGTTGGAAAACATGACTTATTCCGTAATGAACGAATGCTATGTCATATAGATCTGTGCTCACATGACACAGGGTTTGTTCTCAACACCACATGCTTAGATGTGCATGATCTTGGTTGACTGTTGACTTTTAAAAAAGGTGTTTACAGGATAAAAAGTATTTTTCTTTTAGGTTGTAAGTATAGATATATCCGCATAGACTATATGGACAAAAGTAATGGTGCGTCTGACTTCCCGTTCGAGTGGAATATATGGGGTGGCCTGCTTTAGATCTCTGACCTCAACCCTATTGGACACCTTTTGGATGAAATGGGACACTGATTGAACCCTGAGCCTTCTCACTCTCCATCAGTACCTGACTTTCTAATGCCCATGTAGCTGAATAAGTAGAAATCTCCACAACCACATTCCAAAATCTTGGGGAACATCTTTCCAGAAGAGTAAAGGTTATTATAACAGCAATTGTGGACTGGGATGCTGAAAAAGCACATACAAATGTTATGGTCAGGTGTGCACAAACTTTTGGTAATAATTTTATTTGTCCAAGATGTATTGCTTTTACCACAGGCTGTTAAAATTTTCAAACTCGAATAGTCAGAATGGATCATTTACATTTTCTTTAACATTATGGCTTGGAAAACAGTTTTATATGAATGCACTTGTCATTTAATGGTTTCTATTATTCCTTAATATTATTATTATTATTATTATTATTTGCAAACGTAATAATTTATTAGCTGTAATTAATCTCATTATAAAATTGAAATAAAGTCCTATAAACTATGCATACATGTAGTATGTGGTAGAGATTGTCTGCTTTAAAATGAAGAAACCCTAATAAACGAGGTCTGTTGGTTTTTGTATTTGAAAACCCTTTTCTTTGCTTTACGAGTAAAGACATTCACAGATTTCTCAAGCACAGACTTGACAAGCACAGAATCCGAAAATGTTATTTTTTTCTCTGCTCGAGAGTCAGCCATGCTTATCGAGGCAAAAATAGATAACATTTTTCTTCATCTTAAATACATGTAAATCTCCCAACATCATGATCATCTTCTTTCAGCTGCTCCCATTTGGGGTCGCCACAGCGGATCATCTGTCTCCATACCCTCTGTCCTCTACATCTGCCTTTTTTAAACCAACTACCTGCATGTCCTCCCTCACCATATCCATAAACCTCCTCCTTGGTCTTTCTCTTTTCCTCCTTCCTGGTGGCTCCATCCTCAGCATTCTCCTACCGATATAACCCATGTCCCTCCTCTGCACATGTCCAAACCATCTCAATCTCGCCTCCCTCACCTTGTCTTCAAAACGTCCTACACGGGCTGTCCCTCTAATAAACTCATTTCTAATCCTGTCCATCCTCGTCACTCCCAACAAAAACCTCAACATCTTCAGCTCTGCTACCTCCAGCTCCACCTCCTGTCTTTTACTCAATGCCACTGTCTCTAAACCATACAACATCGCGGGTCTCGCCACAGTCCTATAAACTTTCCCTTTCACTCTTGCAGATAGCCTTCTATCACTAAATCTCCCAACATGTTAGTCATCACAAATGAGTTTTGATACCGTCATCAATTATCCCAAACTTTCATCATAACATGGTATACTAGGCAGGTTGATTTTTTTTAGGGTTCGGTCTAGCAATCGTATTCACGTTCAAATCTTCGCTCAAGTCACAATATAAAGGCAGGTTAATCACAAGATATCTATTCGGGAGCACAGAAGTAGATCAAAATGTCGAAACCTAGACGTGTTGAAATGGAGATCGAAGGCTCACAATTGCAATTTAACGTTGACACGTCACACAGAGGCACAGGTATAGGAAGGTATAAGATCACAAATTATTCAAAGGTGAGCAGGATTGAGTGGCAGAGACAAAATGCAAACCAAAATCACACACACTGCAGTAAACAAAGAGGTACAAAGAGACTGAAAAGAGAACAGCAGCAGCATGCCCATTGATAGGGATTATTTCACATACAAAAGGAGGCAAAATGGAAAAAATATTTTTGCCTGACAAGGTTCCTGAGAAAAAAGAGAGGCTAGTGAGGGAGTTAGGTGCTGAAAGGAAATAATCCACAATATTAAACTTTGAAGTAATACTAATATACATTACAATTACATGTCAATTAAAATCTGTAGAAATATATGGTTAAAGGTGTGTTTTTCACTAATATATAAAATATATGTGTGGAATAAGAGGAGCAAAACACTTGCTGTTGGAAATGACTCAATTTCAGGGTAAAAAAATGTCATTTCATGTCAGGCCACGTTACATGACTTCATCCCATATTATTTTGCAATAACACCACTCCCTGTCTTCTTTTACTCCTCTACTGTGAGAACACACACCCATCTCTTACCCATTTTTAAACGTCAAATCGAATTAAAACGTGCTTTTAATGAACCTTAATTACAGACTACTGTCCAGTTTTTTACTCAGGAAGTGGCTGACATTATGGAATGATTTTGGATAATAGCATTCTTTGCCTAGCTATGTAATGTAATTGCACAGCTGTCATGCAAACATTAACCAGGACACGCTTGCATGCCGTTCGCTGTTTACGTTCAGTTGCTATGATCGCACGCATCCTACCTTTACCTGGAATGTTCATTCAAAAGCTTTGGCTGCATTTCGAGATTCCAGAGTTGCTCAAAGTTGTTTTTAAAGACGAGTTTGTTTAACTGTAGGTCCATTTGAGAATTACCGGTATGTAACGTAATGTTCAGAATGTCTCACGGCTTGGGAACGCATCAGTTTTTGGAAAATGAAGACTAAACATGAAGGATGCGGGCCCTTTCACTGTCAGTCACTACTGTGTGTGTGTGTGTGTGTGTGTGTGTGTGTGTGTGTGTGTGTGTGTGTGTGTGTGTGTGTGTTTTACAGACAAACTCTTTTCCAATTTGTCATTTAATTTAGATTTAATATTTAATATATATTCAGTGTTGAATCCGAAACCTAGACTGTCTTATCTTGATTGTAAATCAGCTCACACTTCTGTAAATATATGTGATGCATGTAAAAGAAAAACTTTAGCAACGATAACAACATGGAAATAACACTAAGATAATTACATGGTAATAATCTTCTTTTTCTGTATTTTTATTTTTTTTACCAGCTTAGTTTAGGCGGGTTTGAAATCACTCCCCCATTTACATTCCGTTTGCAGTCCGGAGCCGGCCCAGTCTACATCAGTGGCCAACATTTTGTCAGTAAGTTTCTTTTTTCTTGTGTCCAATTTTCCTTTATTCAACATTTCCTCATTCCTTGTTAAAAAAGATGCAAATTATCTCCTCTTACAGTTAAAAAAATAATAAAATAAATCTCATGACTGTAGTGTACATCATATAATTTTTATTTTACATTTTTTTGGTGGTTTAGGTACGAAGGAGTCTGATGATGAGGATGAAGAAGAGGAAAATAACACATCACCGGTGAAGAGACCTTCTAACATGGTCACTGGAAAAGTGCCACAGGTAAGCAAATACTTTCAATATCAATTACTTCAAATAGTTGCTAGACAGATGAGCTAGGAAGAAGTCTCAGTTGTTGCACCTTGTCAGAGGCTGCCACATTCATTTTTAATTTCAAATATTTTTTAAAAATAAAATCTTTCGGTACACTGCAAGTGAAAGTGTTTTGACATTTAAAAGTTTCATAATTGTATGTTTAAATTGAATGATTAAAATTTTAGTCATTTGGATTTTTAGATCACTTAGTTTCAGCATTCATCCTAATTTAATCTGGAATCTTTATTTAATAATCATAAACAAATAAATAATAATAATAAATGGTTTGGGATCTCAAAATGATAACATCCTTTGCAAGTCTTCAACTCTGATCCTTAGAGAACTTATTTTGTGTGTGGGCAAAATACACTTCCTTCCTTTACAGGAAGGTTCATTAGAAATTTGTTTTATATGCCTAATTATTGCCAGTCGTCATGGCATTTTCATTCATGTAGCTATTTTTCAGAACCATTGTCTGATTCCCCCCACCCCCCCATTTAGTTTCTTTATGCCTATTCATTGTTATCTTGATGAATGACTGAGTTTGGCTGTTGTCACCTCATAAGTGTTGCCCAATAACAGGAAGTTACCACTGCCTGCTCAAGAGTTTATATTTGAACTCTTGAGCTTATTGAAAATAATATTAAATAAACTTTGTTTAAATTTTGTTTGTTGCCAGTAATTCAGAAGCTGACTGCTGTGCTTAAATTAAGCACTCTAGGACCAAAGAAAACCCCTAAATATTATATATTATGTGATTTAAGATTTCAGTTTATTGATTCATGTTTGTTTTATGCTGGTTACCTTTGATCTTTTTGCAGAAGAAGCTCAAAATTGATTCAGACGTAGACGAGGATGACGAGGATGATGACAGTGAAGATGATGAGGAAGACGATAGTGATGAGTGAGAAATTATTTCCAGATTGAATTGTTTATTTAAAAAATCCAAGCTTTCAAGCTATTTAGAGGGTACTTACATCCAAAACGTGTAAACAGAGTAGAATTTACAACACTTTTATTTGGTTCCATTGGACAATTGGCTACTCGGGTGTTCTCTGGCCAGGTCTGTGTTATTCCCTCTTTATTTCACTTACAAATCAAAGGATGCAAGGTGTATGGTTGATCTCAAATGTGGCCCTTGTATTAGAAATCTCTTGCTGTTAACTCTTCGTATAAAGTCCAAAGAGCTGTAACTGCCAGTGAAGCACGCCGTCATTAGACTGAAATATCAACACAACCCCATCAGAGAGATAGCGAAAACATGGTGTTTAAACATTTTGTGGTCTACATTTTTGAAGAGCAAGAATGCACTTTTAAACCCCTTCATTACATTTGAACACTTTTTAAAAGGTATGCATATCTGTGTCAAAATTAGGATGCCAACAAAGTAAATATAGATGGTTTGGCACACCATGTATACCATTTGTATGAATTGAAAAGTGTAAGACAACATTAGAAATAGCCAAAAACTCTTTTATTAAAAAAAAAATTTTAAAAAAGGGAAAACCTGTACAATTCTGGCACAACATCCTTTGAACAAATGTAACAAAGTTCGACTACTTCTTGAATGATGTGAGGAGAAAAGTATGGAAAAAGGAAGGGACTGCTTATTATCCAGAGTATTCCACATCTTATAGTGTGAGTCGGTACGGCTGCCAGTGGAACTGGTTCCCGTGATTTGTTAATTTAAATAGTGTTTAATAAAAAAAATGTTTAGCGTTTTAATAATTAGTCAGTTGGACAACTCAGTAGATATGGACAGTTACATGAAGCAACTTCCATTGTTGGCTTCATGTAACTGTCCATATCTACTGAGTTGTCCAACTGACTAATCCAAAACATGGAGACAGTTTAGACACATTTTTGCCACCCTGCCCCTCAATGACTGAAGTCTAAAACTTTTATATCTCACCAGATGTTGAGTTTCTTCCCTGGTGAGATATAAAAGTTTTAGACTTCAGTCATTGAGGGGCAGGGTGGCAAAAATGTGTCTAAACTGTCTCCATGTTTTGGATGTAAATACCTTAAAATTACAGCTGAAAGTCTGCAGTTTAACTTCATATTTATGAGCAACTTCACCTCCATTTTCTTTTGTGGTTGACAAAGTTAACTGTCTAAATGTCTGTCTAAATATTTATGCCATAAAATGTATTCAAATCGAAATTGCCTTTTATCTTTTAGACATGACGATGAAAAGCCAGTTGCACCAAGCCCCATCAAACCCTCATTGAAAGTAAGTTATTTAAATCAATTGTACTTAAGATACAGAAATACAACTGTAGATGTAGATCCCTATTGATGAAACTGGAGGTGACCATGGAAAGAAAAATATCTGAGACCTTAAAAGATACCTCGAGGGCAACATGACCCAGATGGATGCCATCAATGAATAATAGATAGAGATAGATACAACTTTTTTACAATTATTGTCATTGCATAGTACAGGTACACGGCAACCAAATGCTTCGAAATGTAGTTTAACATCTACCAGAAGTGCAAATAGTAGCAATTGTGCACATTGACAAGTGCATGAAAATTTATGAATGTGTGAGCATATGTACAGTTAATATAGTCTATACCAGTGAAGAGATGCGTAGACACTGTTGAAAAGTACTGGGATTAAATATATGAATTTACTCTACACAGTAAATCAATATAAACTTCTAACCAGTGATATGAATAATATGTTTTTAAAATGGCACCTTTAAGGGGTGGGATACTGTAGATTAGGCAGCAAGTCAGTTCTCGAATATGTTTTTACTTTACACTGAAGACATCTGGGTTTAATGTCAAAATTTAGTATGGGACGAATTCCATCTTCCATTTTCTGATATTTATGTCTGGATGCACTAAACAACTGTGGCAGATCAATTTTTAGTTCAGCAAGAGTATCAACAAACTATTGCATTTTTTCTATTATAGTACTTTTTTTTCCAACATAATGAAGTTCTTTTTTGGCAGAGTTTATTGGTTTATTATCTTGTTTCATGATTACGTTTCTCCTAATTGGACTAGAGGCATTTCTCTGTGAATTGGCAGACAAAATGATTCTGTAGAAATTCTACATTCATTCTATGGCTACCATTATCAGTTACATCATCAGTAAAACATTAGTGAGTCTGCTCCAGGAACAGCCATGCAGACCCAAACTATGATCTTGTATGTTTCGGATTGTGAGCAGCAAATTTCTCCACATTGGATTTTTCCTTTTTTCCCATTTCCATTTTGTTAGAGGTTAATCTTCGGTCAAGAGCAATTTCTTGGCTCGTTTCTTTTGTGGGTTCTTTTCTTTGTGAATTTTATTCTTCCTGCGGATAAGTCATTTGAGTTTCGTAGTATAAATGTATTTCAGCTCTTGGAGTGGAACAGTTTTATCACTATGGCCTATGGAGGTTATAATGTTACGGTCAGTTGTTTCTGTCTTTTTTGTAACATCTCTAATCTCTTCATTTCAGGACATTTCTAAATGTTGTATTGGCCATGCTTAATGTTTGTTCAGTGACTCTGATAGATCCCCATAGACAGCTTGCTATCTGATGGTTTATTCCTTTGTAAAAAAACAAGAGTTGACCCCTAGGACTTAACACAAGAGTATTATTCATTCGAACTATATTACATATACAAGGGCAAACCTTGTAGGTAAGAAGAATCACCTGCCATTCACATTGGTCATTTAGAAAAACAGGTGGGTTCAATCACAAGTTGTTTTACACATCTAGATCAAATTTCAGTAAATGAAAGCTAAAATTGTGATCTGTCATCTTTGATCTCAAATCTAATTGTTGCTAATGTAACAAAAAACATTTGGTCTTGCTGTTACAGTACTTCTGAGGGGACTGTCAATGCTTATAGTTCTGTTTTTGAGATTAAGCAATGTAAGTGTTAAGCATAACCTGGCCAGCAGGTGCCAGTGTCTGCCTTAGAGATGAGTGAATGAAGCTGATCAGCAGAGAATGAAGGAACTTTTGTGTTTAAAATTCCTCTTTCACTCATTTACTATTAACAGAGACCTGCTGGACCAATAACATGCATTAGTGGGTTTTTTTAGAGACGTGATTGCCAGCTTTCATTGTTACCAATTAGAGCATTACATATAATTAGTAACCTGAAAAATGTAGAAATATTGATTGATGTTCTGTATTGCCTAATTAACAGGTAACTGTTAAAATTAATATTATTTATATGTATAGTATTGTCTGCCTTGATAAGTGAATTTTAAGCGTATAGAAGGTTCTGTCGCTATGCATTGTGATAATTGGTGCATCATTCGAATTAAATTGTACTGTCCAGGGAATGTACTGTCCATTGAGAATTTGGATACATCCACAATAATGCTATTTAAGGTATATGGGAAAACCATTTCAGAGCACACAGCAAATGATTTCTGTCTAATATTTTACACACAACAGTAACTCAAACACAACAAACTCATCCCTCGTGCGCTTTTATCATATTTTTTTATCGTTATCGTTTCTTGTATTAAACTATCAAATTGGAAGTGTTAAAAAATGAGAAGTCAAGCTTAAAACCATTTGAACAAGGGCTGTAAAGATATCTCAAGTAATTTGATTACAAAAAGTCATCGAGGCCATTTAGTCCATTTAACTAAACATGGGAGGGCTGTGGACATTTAAACACAGAAGAAGCTGCAGAATGAAAAAAATGGAGGAACGGATAGAAAACATTGAGGGGTGAGAAGAAGATTCAGGCCAAAGAAAAATTAATTTTCCAAAGTTTGTGTTGATTTCAAACTAAAACAAAGAAAACACCGTACAGTGCGGTTACTGTTTTTAAAGGCATTTGAAATAGATTTTTATTAATTATACAGTGCGTTTAAAACGTCCCTCCACAGTGGCCGTGTGGAGCAGGTAGTGGAGCACAGTTTTAAAGCAGGCGATAAATACACAGGTTTAGTACGTGGGAAATTTCAAGCAGCTTTCCGGGGAGACCAGAAAACCACATCACGATACAGAGATTTAATAAATAAATACAGTCTTTCATTAGTCTAATATTTTCCCTATAGTATTTATATATAATATATAATATTTTACTTACTCTGCACAACCACTGCGGAGGGACTTTTGGAACGCACTGTATTTGTATTTTGATGTAATATGGCTATTAAATGCACTAAATGGGTTTAGTTTTCACCGATATCCTTGTATGCAATTTCAGCAATAAAAATGAACACATTTTCGAAAAAGAAAACTCAAATCACTTGATCATTTTTAGAGACCTGTCTTATTTTCTTTTTTAATTAGTATTGCTCTTTAATAAAGAAAAAGTACTTCTAATCCGATTGCTCTATTAATCGATGGAATAATCGTTAGAATACTCCATTACGAAAATAATCGATAGCAGCAGCCCTGATTTAAAGAGGCATCAACGGCATGCGTTAATTACTGAACACTTTTGACGCATCTGTTTTTTGGGCTGTAAGAATGCTGTTTGGAGACCACCGTAATCCGACTAAATGCTTACGGTCCATCCAGACACACGCAGCAGGTATCGGCACTAAATACTGTAAGAGACCGTGTCAGCCAGCACAGCATGGCATTACTCAACACCTTTTTTTCCTTTCTTTCCGATCTCTCATTTCTCGCTCTTTCCATCCCCTCTTCCGTCTTGTCGCTAAGTTAAGTCTTTCCTTCAGCACCTGGCTTTTGTGTTTAGACTGTGTTTGGCATGTCTGGAAGTGGGTTTGTATGGCTTGTGTGTGTGTGTGTGTGTGTGTGTGTGTGTGTGTGTGTGTGTGTGCATACATGTGTGTGCCTTGTATGTGTGAATAACCATGTGTGTGTGGGAGGCGTGGTGTGTGAGCAAGAAAATGGGCTAAAGGAGATATATGTTCGGTAATGTCTGAGAAATAGTTTTTGTGTGTGTATGTGTGTGTGAGGAGATCAAAGACTTTGAGTGCATACCTGCTTTGTGAGTGCTGATTCCTGCCCTAAAGGGGTGGGGGGTGACAGCTGAACACTGCTTTCACACACTCTCTTAACTGAGTCTTTCTCTCATTTCTAGCTGCCCTCTCATTCCTTTATCCCTCTCCCTCTGTCTGGCTTACTTGTGATCTAACTCCAGCTCTCGTTTCTAGCTTTCTCTTGCATTTTCACATCCCTTTCTCTGTTAACCCCCCAACATGCAACCTTACCTTTCTCTTTCTTTTTCACCCCTCCGTCTTTCTGTTTGCATCTTTCTCCCCCTCTCCCACCATAGGGTTTAGGAGTGACAGTGTGGTGCGAGGCCTCCAGGCCATGACTCGACAGGCAACACACTTCACAAATTGCAGAGCACTTTTATCACTCCTTACTGACAACCTCTGCGAAAAAAAGATCATAAAAGAGTATTCCATTACACAGATAAAGACGGAGTCAATCAGAACCTCAGGGGCTTGGTCACAATGCACCGTTCGACATTATAGACAGCTAGTTTGACACTTGGAGGGATTCTTTGTTTCTGACACATGTTCTTCTGTTTAAGCCCTGGATATAAGGATTGTGATGTGCTGTCTTTTTTTTTGTGTTTTTTTTTTTTACTAGGCTCCAGAGAAAAAGAAGGGTGCAGACAAACAAAACGGCTCACCAGGAAAAAAAGACGACAAACCAGGGAAGCCTCAGAACCAGGTAGGTTTCCCATAATGTCAAATACGCTTTTACTTTTGAATTCTTTTTACTATTATTATTCATTTAATAAACAAAATTAATTATGCAGTTAATATTTTATTTATTTACAGTGCCCTCCACAATTATTGTCACCCCAGGTTAAGATGTGTTCTTAGGCTTCTAATAAATAAATTTTTTATTGCAGAAGCATAACCTCACACTGGAAAAAAAAAAAATCAAACTTTTACTGAAGTGAATAATAATAAAAAAAAATCCATGACTTAAAAAGTTTTTTTTTTTTATCAAATCACCTGTTCCACATTTATTAGCACCTCTAACAATTCATATAAAATAATTCAATTCATTTTTATTTGTATAATGCTTTAACATTGTCTACATCGACAATGTGGTGATAAAAATGAATATGTTCTTTATAAGTGTAAGTTTGTCCCTTATGAGCGGGCTGGTGGTGACTGTGGCGAGGAAAAACTTCCCGAGATGGCATAAGGAAGAAAAAGAAACCTTGAGAGGAACCAGACTTAAGAGGGAACCCAGCCTCATCTGGGTTGCACCGAATGTCCATTTATTACAGATATACGATGTTGCGGGGTACAGTGATGGTGATCAGAAGCAAACTGTAGTCCTGAGTCAATGTAGCAGACTGTTGACATTAACTACAGTCCAAATCCATCCTCAAAGCGCCCGTTCTTACTCCGGAATTCCATGGAACCACCCAAGGCGTTGATAAATAAATGTAATTGAAGCATTTTTGTCATTTTTACTGTAGTTTTTAACATTGATCAGACTATCTAGAAACTTTTAATTAATAATTCATGATTTCCTGTTTCCCTGTGCTACAAATATGACGTGACTGAGGCCCTTTTCTCTTTTCCGCTCTTCAACATGGAAATGACAAGAGAACACTTCATAAGTCAGGCAATAGCCACTTGCCTAAACTTGCCCATATCTACAGTTAGAGGAATCATTAAGAAGTTTAAAACAACTGGAACAGTGACCAACAACGCTGGACGAGGACCCACGTTTATCTTCTATCTATCTAAAAGTAAAAAAAAAGCTCACTGTTGGAGAATTGCATCCAAAAGTGGCATCTTGGGGTCACAAAGTCTCCATAACAACCCTCAGACGCTGTCTACATGCCAACAAGCTGTTTGGAAGGCATGCAGGGAAAAAGCCTTTACCTACAATCACAAACGGAAATGTCTGGCGTTTGCTAAGTGGCACTGAGACTAAGATAGAGCTTTTTGGCAACAAACACGCTTAAGTGGGTCTGGCATAAAACAAATGATAGCTATGTGGAAAAGCACCTCATGCCCATTGTGAAGTATGGTGGAGGGGATCTGTGATGCTGTGGGCCTGTTTCTCTTCCAAAGAACCTGGGAACCATGTTAGGGTATATGGCATCACGAACTCTTTGAAATACCAACACATTTTAAATCAAAACCTGATGGCCTCTGTCAGAAAGCTGAAGATGTGTCATCATTGGGTCTTTCGGCAGGATAATGACCCAAAACATGGCGAAATCTACACAACAGGGGTTCAGCAGACACAAAATTAAGCTCCTCACATGATCATCTCAGTCCCCAGACCTCAACGTGTGGGGTGAGCTGAAGAGGAGAGTACATAAGGGAGGACCCAGGACTCTGGATGATCTAAAAAGATTGTGCAAAGAGAAATGGTCAAAGATCCCTCTCTCTGTATTCTCCAATCTTGTGAAATGTTATAGGAGGAGATAAACTGCTGTCTTGTTGGCAAAAGGGTGCAAAGTATTAACATCAGGGGTGCCAATAATTGTGGCACACATGATTTCATGTAACAAAAAACAACACTGTGGGGTTTTTTCCACTGTATATATATAAAAAAAGAAAGGAAAAAAAAGGAGTGTTTTAGACCCTTTAACCAGGGGTGCCAATAATTGTGGAGGGCACTGTAAATCTTGACTAATACATCTTGTCTAGGATTTGTATTAATTTTTGCTGTAAAACAAAAAAAAAAAAAGCTTTAAAGACCACAGTCATGCAGGTTGAATATGTCTGTCAAGAATTAGCTAAAAGACTTATGGCCTATGAACACAGAACTGGACAATAGACAACAGAGCTCAGACGATTGCAACGGTGAAACTGATTCTTCCTGGACACCATGGTCACAAATCCACCATGCTATTTGATCTCTTTGTGAATACAGGCTTAAAATAGCTTGCGTTTAATAATTGATGTCAAAAAAGGGGTCTCCGCATTAAGACAGAAGGACCAAATCTACTACACGTAGACAAGTGGTAAACCTGTCGGTTGGCTAAATAGTTCATAAATCAATGTTCTAAAATGATCATCCATCAATTCACAGTTCGGACCAACACGTGTGACTCAAAATGCCAGATTCTAAAAAGCAGGTGATATCGTGCAAAACTGACCATCAACTAATTGCTAAAATATGGAATATGTAATTGGATTGGACTTCATTTATCTTCAATTTTATTTTTTTTGTAATTTTTTGAGAACTTTTTGTCCACTCTTCTTATGTATGAAGCAGAGCCAGCTTTGTATATAACACTTTCTTGCAGAATGCAGTCTGAAAATGGGCACAAACAGCATAGTACATCAGACCCAAAGAATGTTTTCTCAGTGCCTGTTAAAGGTTTGGCCCTGTCCCCTCCAAGGCAGACATCACCTGGAGGTAATTTTGTGCCAATAGTTAAAACAGCCTTTAAACCTATTTGACCATAATCACAAGCATTCACAGTTTTCAAGCATTCAAAGTCTCATTCCACGGTATACACCATAACAAATCCCATTACTTGAGAATTCCACCAGATCCTTAACCCTCTCGCTTGTTTTTCTTCCTACAGATTTCGGTTTGTCAGAGTTTGCTGCGATTTATTCTGAAATCACTGCACTGATTATCTATGCTGTTCATTTCACAAAGATTTTTTGTCAAGGGTACAAACGGCCAACAGCTTTTGTATATATGAATTATAATTTAGACAGTCTCTCAGCTTCTGTTCATATTTAACCCCATCCCAAATCCAGTAACATTTTTAAGAACTAATTAGGAAAAAATTTTGCCACACAATTTCTTTTCATGCTCATAGAATGCGAGGGCTTTTCCAGTTGATCAAGAGTTTTACAAGGGAAAGTTTTTTTTTTTATTTTTTTTTTATAGTGTTTACTCATGAAAAGTGTGCTATAAGTTGGTGTGCAAGGTCAAGATTAAGCAGAACCATGAAGGCAAAAAAACCTTCAAAACAAACTAACAAAAAAAGCTCAAACCAAATAATAATTTGATCAGTAATTGGAAATTTGAACGCAAACGGAAGTGAAAAATGTCTATGCGGAGAATCACGTATGTGGAGAATTGCTCGACTGTTATATTCCTTTGGAATTTGTGCGCTTTTCGCATTTGCTCTGGTCATCAATAAATACAAATTGCAAAAATTGTTTATTTTGTGACTGTGACCTAACGTGTGACACAATTTAAAGACACCCCTCCCCCACCACCACTTCAGACTCGATTAATCCAAATGGATCGGCACTCATAAACGCATAATTACATACATAATCTGCCATTCTGGATCAAGTATTTATGGGCCAGAGTTGTGTAGAGTTGTCAGAATATAAATCGATGAGGGTTCATATCGTGCATCTCGCCAGGCATTTATAAACTGTGTAATACCACAGTTTCCTGAGACCGAAAACAACTCCGAGTGATGAGTGTTTCTAATTAGAAGTCCATAGCACAAGGCAAGATTCTGTAAAATCTGACAAAGGTATCTGTGAGCTCCATGCTGTCACTTTACACATTTTTCACAAGCAACACTTCTCTTAGTGCTGCCTAGGAGGTAGCTATAGCATACATCAAAGGGCATTTAATGGTCACCTCTTGATCTGCATTCAATTATGCCTGTACCATCGCTTCCTTTTTTTCCAATAGACTAACTTGTCTTTAAACAGTAGAATACCTTTATGGCATTAAGCAAACAAACAGGTAGTTAGTGGCGTACCCTCTGGTACACTACCCCATAGTGCTTGAGAGCCCTCTGTAGATACTGGACTGGATAGATTTAGTGCTATAATGCTAATTAAATTTTTCACAACGTAGTGTTTGCTGTCAACGTCCCTATCGGATGTAGAAAGTCTGTATTTTGGTGGTGTGTGACAAAAAACAAAAGTGTCTGTTTAGATGCCTTTAAACTGCACAGTCTGTCGAGGTGTGAAATAGGTCTTCTTTTAAATGACCTTCAAATCTAGAGTTTCCATATATGAGTTAAGGAATACTTTCTGGTTTGTTACTTGCTGTTATCACGGTTAACACAGCTGCCAGTTCTGCAGACGCATAGACCACAATGTTTTAGGGACTCTTGGGTAACCCTTACATGAGCACCTTCTTTGTTAAAGCGCAGAGAGAGGGAGTCTAATCTGATTTGTCATTTTAGGGGAAATTTGTTTGTTCTTCACCGCAATAGTAAAATGGAAACATGCATTTTTGAGATCAATGGTTACAAACCATCCAAGTTTGTTTACCTCCCGCCGTTGTGGTCTTTGAAATCCAAGTCTGTGGGAATACTGTACCACTGCAGACGAATGCCTGAGGGCAATGTGTTTTGCTCTTGTCTCAGACAGGAGGAGGCAATCATTTGATGCTTCCAGGGCCTGTGCGCCAAAGACCTGTCCAGATACCAATGGCAGCTAGGAGAATGTGTTTTTACCAGGCTCCGACAATGACACTTGTGCCAAATGAACTTATCTCCTCACCTGTGTTAACAGTCCCAGTGATTTTCCACACCCTGTTACCAGGACTCTCATAGATTGATGGGCTGCCTGTATGACCTCTTTGCCTATTTATGGACGTATTTCCACCAGTAGCTGGTGTGGCACTACATTTGCTTCAATTGTCGGCTCTATATCTAGGCTGTACAAGCCAAACTAGCTCTTGGCTGGATTCTTTGTGGCATAGGTCCCAAACAGTGTGTGCATTGATTAACACCATTGTCCAACAGAACAAATATTCCTTAAATACACAATAAGTTTGGATAGTTGGGGCCTTTTCTTAGGTTGCACACTTCAGGAAAGGAGCAAGTGAGCATTTCGTAATGAAATAAGCAAACCAGAAAACGCCAGTAGTTCTTGAGGAAGCTGGCCTGGTATTCAAGACGTCAAATATTTTCCTACCAGATTTCTTTACATGCTTTGGCACCAAATCTAATCCATAATTGCAAAAGTGTTCTGAAGATCTATATGTCTATGATCCAAGAATATCTGATCTAAAGGGTCATTTGTGGTTTATTCTGAAAAACAAACCAGTCTGGAAACCTCAATGCTTGAGCAGACTGTTTGACTCTCTGCATCTAAAATAAATTCGCCAGACTTCCATGATCCCCAGGAAACCACTATTCCCCAGTACACAGTTGCATGTGTGGACAAAGCGTTTGTTTGATGTTATGTTCCTTGAAACGGATTTTACTGCTTGTTTTAATCAGACATGCAGAGATGGATGGTGTAAGTGACTCACTATAACATCCATATTAGACTTTCAGGATAAAAAAGAACAGACACACACACACACACACACACACACACACACACACACACACACACACACACATACATACATACATACATAACACCTCTAAGCTAAACCATTTTGCAGCAACTACCAACTATGGAAAGTTGTCATTTAACTGAAAAATGCGCTTAATCTCATTACTGTATTAAATTAAGGGGAGTGACAAAAGCTTGAATATACTTTCTAATGTTAAGTAAGCGTTTCTGGCTTGAGGAAATTCGGCCCCTCAGATCAGGCTTGATCCTGCCTGTGGCATTTGAAATACCTTAAACACTGTCTGAATATAGTTGTTCACATACCTACAGACACAAACATCCACATCAGTTACCCCCTTCCACCACCCCAATTTTTTTTTCCCCTGTTGCTCTAGGAACTCTTCACTTGACATAACAATATAAAGGGCAAGTTAGCAAGTTATTTGCTTTAGGGAAACTTGTCAATAGGAGTGTTAATTCCCTGGTACAGCCTGGAGCATACTGTATGTGTGGGTGTACTGCTTGTGCGTTTCTGTGCGTGCACCTGCTTATATGTTCGTGTCTCGCTAACTATAAAGTAATTCTGAACATTTTTGAGAGGATTTTAGAAATACTGCTATCAGACACTTCATCCATCTCTGAAACACACACACAGGCACAAACACACAAAGTGATTTCCGATGGGCCACTCCTCTGCCATTAGTCCTCATTAGAGTTTGGTGTTTGATGTTTCTGCAGGCCCTGAGGACAGCGGAAACCCAGTACTCTGTGATTATAATGCGTCAGACAAGCTTTTTTTTTTCTTTCTTAACACTCAACACCCTCTGCTGTATGTCCATTGCGCTGGATCGCTGTTCCGACCACTGCAGCAAAGTTACACAAGATTCCAAAAGCGAGCTGGAATGAACTAGTCTCACTAGTTTGGACATGTACAGCAGTGCTACACTTTGAAAAATCCAAAAAGGGTTGTTTAGGTTACATGGCCTTTTTTTTTTTTTTTTTCCTCCTCTATAGCATCCCGCTAAGCTGACTTTGGTGTCGATGTTCTCTTGTGAGTGAGTTGATGAGGAACAGATGACAAATGACGTCGCTGTTTCTGGACAGGTGGTGGGCTCATAAAATGCTTATCAACTGCTGGAGTCAAACCACTGTCTGGTGATTACAATACTCTTCAGGATAACGGAGAGCTTTTGCACATCACACCTATTTTTATTACGCTAGCCTAAGAAACCTAATGACCTAGTCTTCATTCTTCAGTTTTAATGAACCATGGCTAGTTAAGCCCAAGCTAGTTTTAGACATATTTTTTTTAGCCATCATAGATAAAATCTTTTAGTACAATTTTAACCTAAATTTCAATCTAAACCTTGATTCGCACATGATCGTAAAACCAGCTATTTGATTTTATTTATTGTAAGCTGGTCAAGTGGGCCATTCAGTCATTTTTGTTTGTGACCTGGCAAGCAACTAGCAGGAGTCACTTAACGCCTCCCAATATGGCAATAAAAACTTCATTCATTCGCTACATGTATAAATACATGCCGAAGATCTTTGGCTTGCTTCACCTAGGTGCGCTGTGGTTCGGCATTACTATATAAATAAACAGGTCACTGCACTTTAACCCTACATCCTTCACCAGCACAGTACCATAAATCAGGTCCACGATGATGGTAATGATTCCCGTCAGCGTTCCCAATTCCTGGCTAGAAACAAGTTCCAGAGTTTTGCTCCCCAATTCCAACTTCCAAAAATCTACATGAATTGGCACTCGGCAGCGTCAAAGAGGACACACTGATGTGCCTTGGCTGTGTGTGTGTGTGTGTGTGTGTGTGTGTGTGTGCACAATTACATCAAATGCTGGCGTGCTAGTGATTAAGTGTTGTCCCCTGGCATCTGTAATCAGCGTCTGGCGCAAATTAAAAAGCTGGCTGCACTCTCTGCCTATCAGCTGTCTCTGCTCCACAGCTGTCCTCTCCCAAGAAAAAAAAAAAACACCCAGTTTTATAATGACTGCACTACACCAGGCCTTCGTGGCTTATAGCCAGCACTGTAAGAGCTTGTGTGTGTGTGTGTGTGTGTGTGAGTGCAGGGGCATTTGTCCTTTAATTTTATACCTTTTGATCTCCGACACAATTTGATACCTTTTGATCTCCGTCATTCGTTAAAAACGGGAAAAAAGGTTTTCTTTTTTTTTTTTTTTACAGTTTGTGGTTAACGTGGTCGTTTTGTCACGAATTAAGATAAGATACAAAAGACTTCTATAACTAATTCTTGTGCTTTTACTCTTTCAATTCCCTGATCTCTCAGTTGTAAAAACATGGCTCTGTCCATCAGTGAAACCCTGCAATCAGAGAGGATTCCAGGCTGTGCAGCATGTATAGACAGGCCAATACTTGCGTAATATGCGATTTCGAATGTGCCATCCTTTTCTATTGGTAGACTTTGTCACCTTGTATAAAAAAGTTAAATAAATACGTTGGGGTTTTTTTTTTGTTTGTTGTTTGTTTTTTGTTTTTTTTTTAGATTAGATAAGCTACAAATGCTACTTGAAGAGAATATAAAAATTCCAGTCTGAACATGTATTATTTTTTTCTCAGTATTACAAAATCTTTTTGCTGCTGATATGTGTATAATTTACAGTATATGCGAGTCCTATATGTTTAAATGTAATTGTGCTTATTTTTATTTGAAGATTTCCCTAATCCCTTTGATTGCTTTATCGGTTTTTACCGGTTGTCAGAGGTAAGAATGATTTACATTTTATAGTGTTAAATTAATGTCAACCAAACTTCTGGTGCTGATTAAATTACAAGGTGGACACGTTTATGTAGAAATTACTACATTGATCGTTTCTTTTATCGGTTAATAACTTATTAGTTGTTCATTCAATATTCACTGCTGGGAATCTTTATATCTCTGTCATGTTTCTGTGATCATGTGACCTCTTTCACACTCTGGGGCATTGGGGAAACAAGGATCCCGACACTGAAAAACAACTCCTTTATGTCTTCTCTTGGCATGGAGTCCCTACTCTCTTTGCTGCTGAGCAGTTTGGGCTTGTTCTCTCCTGCTTGGAAGCAATAAAAGGATAATTTGTACCCCGCCATATTTGTCAGAAGGTGCTGTCGTGTCATTAGCAGAGAATTCTGTGTCCTTTTTTCACTTTAATCCGACTCCAGTACCCTCGCTTGGGTTGACTGGGCCATTAGTTAATAGAACTAAGAAGTGCCTGGTGCTGTTAGGCTTAGATTGATTTCAGTGACTGATTCCTGGCAAGAACACAATGACAATCTTTGCCAGTGGGGTTTTCTCAACATAAATCAGGAATCAGGTTGTTGAGAATAGGACTGATGATAGATCAGTGCTATTTGGCATTTTTCCCTTGCCAACATTTCAATCACTTATCAGATTTGCCCGGGATATATTCCGTTAAAACACTTCTGAAAGTTGCCTAAACACTGAAGCTTAGCTAGAAAAGATAGTACTGTTTTATCTAGTGAATCGGTTCATGCTTTAAAATATAATAATACCTTTTTCCGTATGTGCTGATGTAAACAAATCGCAAGTACAACCATATGCACGCATGTAAGACAGTATGATTGATTATCCCTGATTAAAGTAAACCTGCATACACATGAGAGCTGCAGACAGATATCGCTGTTTCCTGAGAGCTGCAGACAGATTTAGCTGTTTGTTTATTCACAGGTTGCAATAAAGGGGAAAGACAAGACTGGAGCAGGACCTTCTGGGAAGACTCCCAGCAAGCCCAGCATAAGTGAGGTCAAGAACAGATTAACAACTGCTGCTAAAGAGGCAAGAAAATACACCCATTCATACACCACCTGTCTCGCTCATGACTACATTAACCTGTAATTAAGACAAGTTGTCAATTGCTTCCTCTTGAAACGGTTTATTTCCACCGACTCTTTCATTTTCCCTGAAGACGTTTTACTCAGACATGTTTTTTTTTGTTTTTTTTTTATTAAGCTTCACCCACAGTAGTAATCATAACAAGGTGAAAGTTTTAACTTTAAAGTTTCGACTTTTTAGCTCTGTGTATACTGTCTAGGTTATCTATATCACACTGACATTAGAGCAAGATTAAAGCCTGACTGTTTTGATGTTTCAGGCTGATTTAGCAAATTATTTTTTATTACTACAATAAATACAATTTGAGACTTTTTTTTTAATTCACATTAAAAATGTATACATAATCCATGCATTGTATTTGCCTGTGGATTTATATGTAACTGAGCCTTTTTGATGTTTATTAGCATCAGTGACAAACAGAATCTCTTTTGGCAGACATTGGGCTCTGATTTGGAGTTACTGTAAATGATGTAGCTGCTAGGATATAGCCAGTGTGATTTTCAGATGGTAATAATTCTTGGTGATCCTCTCTCTCTCTCTCTCTCTCTCTCTCTCTCTCTCTCTCTCTCTCGTTTTCATGCTGTCGAGATTGTCTCATTCCATTCGGCCGAAGGCCAAGTCGATTCCTCAATCAGCCTATCAACAAGTGATTCAGAATCGACCCCCACACGTACAGGTTTTTCACTTAAAGATCGGCATTGATGCCCCTGGCCAAATGAGCTCCAGAAAGGATTAGTGTAATGCCGATGATGATGATGATGGCTGCACACGGAGAGTCCTGTAATCATGATAATCATCCTCACCATCACCTTACAGTTAAACTGATTAGGTGCTGAGTCATGACTATAAAGTACTTTGCCGATTTTATCGAACCAAATCTCTGCCACTATGGAGAATAGGCGCATGAGCAAATTAAAAAAATATATAAATAATAGTGTGCTTGCTTGAACATTGACGGTTTTCTTTTTTAGACTGTCATAACAACAATAAAGAATGTGGACGTTTGATTTAATGCAGTGTGAATATAGCAGAATGGGCACCTGTAGATACGGATGTTTTTTCACATGTACCATCATGTAAACTTGAACGTAGATGCGGGCAAACACAAAAAAATATGAACTTCCAACACCCTGCAGTTGAACCTATTCGTCAGTAGAATGATGATTTGGCTGAAATTCAGCAAGATCTCCAAGCTCAGTGGAGGAGCGAGGTGCTGAAAATGACGCTATTTAAAAATGTTTTTCCTCTGAACAGGGTAAGCCGTTTCCAAAAACGGAACAGAAATTTGAGAACTACGCCAAGAACGCTTTCAAGATCTCCGATAAAGAAGTGAGTGTCTCCATCCTTTTACCTTCTAGTTAGCCATTTAGTGTTCACAAGCTATATAAAGCTCATACTTCTTTTTTCCGGCACTAATAGTTCCTTGTTGTCGTGTAGAGGTGTGTATTTATGAACTAACTACACTCACTTGAAAGACCAAGTTGCTTCCACTTGAAAGATGAGTAGGCCCTCGAACCAATGAGTACAAGTGCATGAGCTTCTTGACTTTTTTGCAGCACAAGGGGCCACATGCTAAAGAGCTTCTGACACGGCCTGTTCCTCCCTCTGTTCGTTCTTCTCGTTTTTTGGTTCTCCAGAGCCGCTCGCTGCCTGTGGAGTAGCCGATGAAATATGCTTAAGACTGCACCTCTCACAGCAGAGAGAGAAGGGAGCTGCCAAGGCTGACGTCTCTACTTATGATTTACCGGCCTCTCTCTCTCTCTCTCTCTCTCTCTCTCCCTCTCCCTCTCCCTCGCTCCCCTCCTGTGTTCTCTGTAAAGTGTTTCTCTCGCTGTCTAATGAAGAAACTGGATTAAAAGTATGCTCTTGGTACCAGGCAGTTCAGCCGATATTAAGTTCTCACAGACTTGCTTCTAGATTAGAGATAATCAGTATTTGGACAGATTTTCCCACTTCAGGATTAAAGACGAGCGTCTAAATGCTGATAACTGTATCAGACTTGATAAACTGTATTAGATCATTACCAGCTAGACCAACAGTAAAACACTTTGTTTTATTTCCAAAAAAGATTGCTGCCTTGTACAACTCCGGTTACACCGTAAATATAATTACATTTAGGTCAAACGAGGTTCACCGACAGGCCCATTGCAAAACCATGCGTGTGTATGCATGCACGTGTCCTTGTATCAAAGTGTGTGAATGCAGGAGACCGCATGGTCGCGCGCATCTGTATTTGTGCGTATGCACCCATTCGAAGACGAAGGCCCTTTGAGTCAGCACCATTTATTTGTTGTGAGGACACAGTGTATCCATTACTGCACGGTTCTGTTTTCCAACCTTGGAGCAGAGCAGGTGTAGTTTTTGATTGAAACTGGAAAGTGTGTGTGTGTGTGTGTGTGTGTGTGTGTGTGTGTGTGTGTGTGTGTGTGTGTGTGTGTGTGTACCAAGTGCTCTGGAAGCACTTTGGTCCAGGCAGCAGGCAGAGATATGAGACCGAGTGAGGCACTAGTCATATGTTCTGGTATGTCCAAGAGCGGTCGGCCCGCCCCTCCTGTCTTTCAGCACCCATTATCCTAATGTAATACTAATGTGGGTCTTTTTAGACAAAACTGAGTCATGCTGCTCTAATTATGAAGCTTCTTAATGAGTCCCCATATGAGAGGGACCCGTTTACATTTTTTGCTAACTTATCCTTTCTTTTTGTCTTGCCCTGCTCGCTCTCTCTCTGTCACTCTCTCTCTCTTTTCTGTCCATTACTCTCCTTGCAGGTGATCAAAGACCTTTGGAACTTTATACAAACACTGAAAAAGTAATGGCAGCTTTTTGCGACATGTCTCCGTCTACGTTCCCCCTCCGTCCCCCATGTACCAGAGGAATATCCAGTGATGGCCTTCAGCTGTGAATTCTGGCTCCTTCCGCTCTAATGGAACCCGTCCACTTCCCTCTGTGTGTAATAAGACTTTCAAAATAGAAAGACACTGAGTAGTTAAAGAGAGCCCATTACCTTGTGTTATTTTAACAAACCCCACCAATGTGTTGTGGATGTGTCAGACATAGGTCTTCTATCAATGGTGGTAAATGTTGTACGACAGCTATGAAGTAGCTAGGGTAATTTGTGTTGAAATACATCTGCGGGGTTAACTGCAGTGTAAACTGCAATTTCAGTATTGAAAGAATATTTCTGAAGGAATCTCCTGGTGTATCTGAGCAGGTTAGCCTTTCGCTTCTCGGCAGCTTTCCTTGGAATAGTTTTAAAACGACAGTCATTTGCTGTAAATAGTGCTATTCATTTGAATGTAAAAACATGGCAACTGAAATATAGCTGAAGAATGCCTTCGCTTCTGAGTATTCCGTCTGGGCCCGGAATGTTCCGTCTGACTGAGGATTCCATCTGGCTCGCAGTTACGCCTTGTAGCTCCGAAGATCCCGTCTGGCTGCGTTTCTATAGCTCTCTGTAAGGTGGAAATCTTGGAGAGCCAAGGTATCTTTGCTTAGGTACTGTAATCAGATAAAGTGATCTTTTAAGGGTTTTTAGCGATCTGCTGCCAGAAAAAGACAGCAAAAAAAAAAAAAAATCATTGGCTTAAATTGTAAAAAACGATTTCACAGACGCATTCCAGTTTGTTTAATGCTTCGAATTCCAGAGGTGATGCTAATGTGCATTATCTTTTCTGCATTTTTTTCCCCTCTTGTTGTAGTATTTCATTTTATTAATGCACTCTTGAATTTTGGGTCCTTTGTTGTACTTCTACTGTAATATTTTACATGGGATTACTTAATCCTTTACATCTTCTAATTGTATTTGTTTTATGCTGTACTTACTCACCGATATTTCAAAGGGGGTTTAACCCTGAACGGTTAAATCGGTTTTAAACATTTAATATAACCCGAGCGTTACCTGCGTGCAAAAGATTGAAGACCTTGAGCCCTGGTGTTTCTAATGCGTATGTGTAGTTGTTTTAGAACAAAAGAACTCCATATTATTATACAGTTTGAATTTAAGTACCAATTGCCCAGTCTTTGAGCATATTTGTCTTTGCTCTGTCTGGAAAAATTACAGTTAATAAAACCTAGGTTTAACCCTCATACAACCTCTAGAATCATCTACAATAAATTTACATGCACATTATAATCGTGTGTTTGTTTAAAAAATAATAATGATTTTGCATCCATGCCCCATGATTTTTTTTATTTGATTTTTATTTTAAATTTACATTCATTATTTCTTTTGCATGAAATAAATAAATAAAATTATCTCAGACTGTTTCTTGTCTTTTTTGTGCAGGCAGGTTTTATGGCTACTACAGTAAGTAAACATGTGCCACAAGCATCTCCCTAAACCGAAACCCTTTTCAGGGTGGCCCTGATGGATCCAGATTAGGATGAAGATTACATCCTTGATGTGCATGAACTTTTTCCATGTACCAAACATACAATTCATTACTCAAATTAAGGCTGTGAACAAACTGTGAATGCTATGCTAACACCCAGCTGGCCTGAGTTATGCTATATAACCTGTCACGTGGTTTTGCCTCCTTAAATAAAATGAGCTTACATCATCATGTAGTCACCACGTGGTGGCGATAATAGCTTGTCATGCTGGTGAGATATGATTAATGTCTCCTAATGTAGCTTAAGTAATAATGACCTATTACCTACATACACATTGTACTTTTTTTTTGTGCCATGCTAGTGTTACATACATATTCCTTTATCTCTGTGTTCAAAAAGTGAGCTCGGATTGTGTGTACAGTTGATTCCGTATAAAGCCACAATGTGTATGGAATTTCCAGAAAACGTCAAGTTAGATAAGATCCGACTCACCTGAAATGCTGTGCGTACGATCCACTGCTTCCTAAAGAAAATTCGCAGCAGGATCGCTGCATGTTGTAATTGTTCAAAAGTCAACGAGACAGGCTCGTGTTCAAATGACGTCATAAGACGCATAGTTGCGTGTCCCAGATCAGACAGAAAGGTGAAGAATTGATCACTGTTTGACCTCCATCACTAATCCTCTTCAGTCTACACTTACAGAGGTGTGGTGAGAACACTGTGTCCCTGGGCTCAAAACTTTCAGCCTGGCCAGCCTCGAAATAAGAACTGGGCTTGAAATGCTGAAAGCCTGAGAGGCCACAGTTGCAGGGATTTTCATTTTACAGGTTGTCGATATTTTATACTGTTAAAACACCTGCTAATAATTTGAAAAGCATTGTCATTTTCTTTAATATTATCTGTTATCTTTTTTAATCTATTTTCATGTATTTTTATCATTCCATCTATAATATGTATTTACAGTGGCCCAAAATGTAATATCTCTAGAACCATGGTGCAGCAGGAACCTAGTAAAAAGTTTGTGCATTTTGAATAAAACAAGTGAGTACAGCTTACGGTAAATTAATGAATTATTGAAATTACAGATGTATTAGTAGACCCAAATTGAAGCATGCAAAATGTTAGCTTATAAATTTACCTTTACTGGTCATTTTCAGTGGAACAGGTACCCGAATTAACCAATAATCTGGCAGCAGCACAAGATTTAAATTCACACAGAGCTTCAGGTGATGCTGTGCTGATCTCTTGGTATGTTTACACAAAATGATGTGGGGAGGGAAAAAAGAACTGTCCTGCAGCCTGAAATACCTTGTTGGTGGGAGAGACCAGACAAGACTGGTCTAAGCTGACAGAAGGTTTATAGTAACTCAAATAGTCTACAACTAATACCATTGCAACCATGCTGGGCAGAAAAGCATCTCGTAATACACAACACATCAGAGTACCGAATGCATGGGCTACAATAGCAGGTTCCATTCCTGTTAGCCAAGAACAAAAATCTTTGATTAGATGTTCCTAATAACCTGGAGAGTTGGTTTATATACTTTGGTTTTAAAGCTACAAAAACCTGGATGTGTAAAGGATGAGAGTGTATTTTTTTTTTTTTTTCATTTACTTTCATTAACTTGAGGTTACACCTCCATGTGTTGCTCCGAAGGTCTGGATGTCAACTCTGGGAGCTTTTGTGAGCTGTTTTCCTTTGTTAAAGCTTGGAATTACTTTATTCTCCTCGATTCTTCTTCGGAAACTCAATTATGACTCAATACAAGCTTGTTATATCTGAAATCAACACAGTCTCAGTTGAGATTTTCTGCTCCTGTTGCTTCTAATGCACTGCATGATACAAGGGGGGAGAAGTTATAGGTTATACAGGGAGTTCGAGGATTAAAGCCTTTTCTCATCTTGTGAGAAAGGAATAGTTGGACGTAGTCCTAAACATTTTATCTAATAAATCGATAGGTTGACAAGAGTTGAATCTACAGACAGAGACTTCTTGTCATCTACTTTCATGAGCTGTATTAATTCCAGGGTGTTTTTTTGTTGTTGTTGTTTGTTTTTTGCTTAAACTTGCTGCAAATCCAGCAGCATTAAAGCAGATTTATGTATAACCAAAAAGTTTTCTAGCTACGGTCAGGTGAATTACAGTGAAATCTGTGTGAGCTGTTTAGGAATTCTTTCTGAGTTGCGAAATAAAATAAATGTGTCATGATTTCAAATTTTTTTAATTAACAGCTTGACTCAACTTTGCCTCTGTGCCACTTTCAATGCAATACATACAGAATAATTAGTCCATCAGTCTCGTTTGTCAGAATGTCTTTTTCTTTCTCGGCTGCCAGCAAATGGATTATGCAACCCGCACCTCCTGAGCCATACACACACTACCTGATAGAGTTCACACCGGCACAGGCACAGCAGAGGACTGTGGGAAACCTAGTACTGCCTGACAGCTGCGCAACATTAAAACAACGTCATATTGATGGACTCAGAAGGTCTAGTTTGTTGCTTCTGGAGTAGGCTATACAGTATATGAAGCATAGGTAGGATATGCTTTCAGACTTTTTATTCATTTTCTGGGCAGTCTGCCCTGAAAGCACTGAAGCAAATCTTTCATGTCTGTGTGCATCCCACCCTACTACATCCTATCAAGCTGTAGCAGTGGATTTGCTTCCATTCTCAGTGGAATTATTGTTAGGCATTAGCGCTTTCTTTCACCTGAATCTGAGTGAGATGTACTTTCATGAGTGAAAAGGCATGAATGAACTATTTTGCAAATGTTGCAGCGATCATCTCGAGGGGGCCGCAGTGTAAAAGAGCAACCCGATGGGATGGGGATTTTGCACTTCTTGGACCATGTAACAAATACATACGTGTTAAACCCTAACAATCCATCTATACAGCAGATGAGTCTGTCTGGGTAAAGGTGGAAAGTGCATGTTTTTACACGTGTCTGTGTATATGTAAAAGGTGTGTGTGTGTGTGTGTGTGTGTGTGTGTGTGTGTGCACAGTTGTGTCATTTGTGTGTGCTTAGCTGTTGGCAGTCACGTACATCAAAAATGACACGTTAACACATTGCCTAGTTACAGTGCAATAAAAAAGCAAGGAAACATTTCAAGCATTTGTGGAGAGCTTTCGAAATAGAAGTGGAACAATACTGCAGCCTGAGGGAGAAAGAACTGATCATGCTGGTATGTTTATATTAGTTGGAGAGGAAGCCATCATTGTCCTTGTCAGGGATTTCGCTCCATTTTCTTCCTCTCATGCCTCAGTTTTTTGACAATCTAACCTGCTTTAATCTGTAAGGAAAGACACACAGGACCCTCTGTCACCCGGCTGATCATTGTCACATTAAAGTGGTGGGGCATGAAAGGAACAGAAAAGAAAAGCTGAGAAAAAACCTCACAGCTGGTGTTTGATGATTGCAGGTTACAGTCTTCAGGGTTCTCTCACATGACAAAAAAGATAAGCACTGTGTTGGTACTGCTGGCTCTATTAATATGAGAGAAGGTGTGCTTACTTTGACATGCAGTAACACGCGAAAACATTACCTGCATCACTGGCTATGGCAAAGATATATGTTGCATTCCACGACCCACAGCAAACCTATGCTAGCGCCTCAACGCCCACTGAGACTGAGACAGGGAAACATAGAGTAGGACAGATCATCAAGTTAAAGCTTCCTGGATTGAGCCTACTGTTATTAATAAGAAGTAAAGGACTAAACATATATGTGTATACACACAGTGTTTGATCAATTAAAGGATGTAATAAACACTGATCATCTTGCTTTAAATTCTTTCCCCTTTCAGATCTGATTTGCATGGGCAGTTTTGGGTTCTGTCACTTCAACTTTCAGCAAAGTGCTACTATAGTAGTCAGTGAAAAGCAGAGCGGCTGTAACTCTGACTGTCTTTGTGATGTTCTTTATGAACCCACGAGAGGTTGGAAAGTGCGCTTCACATTGAGCAGTAATAGAGTAGGAAAATGACGGGAAAAGACGAATCATTTACCTTTTCCCAGATCTCCTTTGTAAAAACAAAAAAACCTTCCTGGCTTTCCCTTCATTGTGGCCTCAGCATTTGAGGTCATGTTTCATACACAGACCTTTTTCGCTAATGTACCTCTTATGAAATAGAGAAGCTAAAAAGCTCAATTTGTCACTTCTAAACATCTCCCTAGTGGAAAAATGGGATCTTTAAGGTGATTGTTACCCTTGAGGTTTACAGCAGTGCTGCACTTCAAACGCATTCTCTCGCCAGGGTTGCATGGGGCACCTGTAGGATGATTGGGCGTGGGTCGAGGGTTTTTCTTTTCTTGTACTATGCACTCATGAGTATGTTCTGGAGCATCTTATCAAGATGAATTGAGCCCATTTGCAGCTAAATGGTCCATGTAAAAACGTGATTTACAGCTTTTTTGTGCCAACGTGATCTCCTCTGTCTATCGTCCAAGCTGATTCAGACAACAGATGTGTGTTTGTGCTTTAACTGTCCAATCCTGCAACAATATATGAGGAGCAGAAATATTGAAATCAGCCAGCAGTGTCATGTTAACAGATTGAGATTTGAACCCAAACTAAAGTTCGGATCAATCACAGTAAGCATAGTGAACCTTTGGAAAATAACATACTGTATATTCTGCGGCACAGTGACCATCATCTCAATCTTGACTTGACCTTGACTTTGATTTGTCTAATAGTCTGTTCAAAGAATGGGTAAATAGTGGTCATGGATAAATTGTATTTTTCATTGGTGTCCTCCCCTTGATACGTGCAACGGGAACGGCTTATTAGTATTCGATAATTTGTTGAAGTTATGACGATATGGCAGCTGCTGCACTTCCAGGTCAATGAGGACAGAAAGGCTATGGCTTTCAGTTAATGGGTGGGACCAAAACACTAACACTATTTAAACTTACACTCTTTCTTCGAAGATCTGTCCTTATTATTCACCAAAGTGTAAGGTATGAAACCTATAACTCGCTATGCCAGCCTCTTTCTCTTTGATATTTGAATTTTACACCTGGTATGGGCACCTTTTGTCTCTTTCTTTCAAATAACATCTGCAGCTAGAAACCAGACAGGTAGTTAGAATGGATTGGTCATGGCTGAATCTCTCTCTCTCTCTCTCTCTCTCTCTCTCTCTCTCTCTCTCTCCAGAAAGCCCAGAGGCTAGTATTTCACTGATTACAGAGTAGCCATGTGAATGGCAGTTTGTGTATTGTCAGAACAAAGGAAGCGCAAGCTCTAAGGAGGTGTTAGACAGGGGAATGGATTGGACCGACCCATTAGGTGTTAGAGGGGGGGGAATGGATTAGCCTATTGGGGTAGACTTGGCCTACAAGTTGGGACTAGCTTGAGGGGCACATTTAACTCTGCGTCCATATACACCTGCAGGAAAGATTTTTTTTAACCTGTGTGTGTGTGTGTGTGTGTGTGTGTTTAAATTGAACTCAACTGGAGAGGTTCAACAGAGGAACCATAAGAACCAAAGCCGTTCTGTTAAACTACAGTACATTTTCAGATTTATTTTATTTATATTAACTCGAGATTGCGTTCCACACATCTGAACATTTTGAATGCTTCGCTTTAGCTCTCAAAATACTTCGCATCTGTTCCACATCATTTAACATTGAGCATAATGTAATAGATGCCATCGACACCTAAAATGTTTGAAATGCCTTTAGGTATCCTAATTAGAGACAACAATTAGGTAATGACAGCACTGAAAAATGGGAGGTTGGGGTCAATTAAGCATGGCGGAATTTTGTAAGACATCATGTTAACCCCCATTGGCCAGATCCACCCACTTCTGAATTCGGCGCTCTTGCATCATTATAACGCAGACCTCATCTTTCAGCAACTGATGAGGGCTGATGAGACAAATGAGTGTATGTTTGCAGTTGCTGTTGCCCTGGATCTTCAGCCCGGATCTGCCAGACAGGCTGAATGTGCCAGCAAAGTGGGGGAAAAAAACAGCCATTCCCGAACCAATTACGCACCCTGGATTTTGAGCTTTTCTCCTATTGTGACAGGCTCTTTGACAGCCCGGCTCTTTAAAATCTATTAACCTCCACAGCAAAATAGTCTCCCCAAACAGCTGTGGAATAATTAAGGAACGAGGAGTGCAGTGAGGCATGCAAATTGATGCGGTCGCGAAAATAAAAACACATGTTAGCGCTGAGCAGCGAGGGAGCTGTAGCGAGTGTTTATGATGTTGGACAGTGTTCGGAGAGCAGGAGAGGAAATATCATCATTAGCGGCGTGCTGTGCAGCTCACTCATAGGCCTCTGTGAAGGTATTCTATATGAACGCCAGTATTTGAGCTCGACTGACAGGATAATTATCAAAGTCAGCAGCCAAAGGAGCCTCGGTGCAGCATGCCCCCTCCTTTTTCCTCTTTCCCCTCGACACACACACACACACACTGACACACACTGGCATGCAGGTTCACAAGACAGCCATCTTTACACTCACATTCGAATGTTGAGGGGGTGCGAGCACATCCACTCACTTCCACATTCTCCTGCCCAAACACTTCAAGCCCACCCACACCCACTTACTTCTTCACACACACTTACTCCTGTTCCCACACCTAGCCAACATCACCCGCACCAAATACCACGCTTTAGTAGTTCTAAATTGTTTCATGCAGTCAAGTTGCGACAGAGACAAATTAGGACTACGCACATGTCCTTAAAAGCAGTGTGGCAGTCTTAAGTGACCCTCTCTTACACACCTTCTCTGTCACGCTCCGGAGGGTCATGACCCCTGGGCGACCCTGCTCGGTGCAGCTAAAACTCTTACACCTAAAACGGACACGCCGCTTGAGTTTTACTGCCTTCCGGACCGCTCATGTTTGCAGTGTTACACTTCGAGTGAGTCCTCGCCCGTGCTTTTGTTAAGTCGAGTTCTCAGCAGGAGTTTAGAGGAGTCGGGTCCGATGGAGTGGGTTGTGACGAGTCCTAGAGAAGATGAGGAGCGAAAACGGAAATGCGTCTGACTGTCAGAAAGGTCCCTGGCTACAGAACATCCAGCAAGGCCTCTGCCTCACCTTCAGATTCAATAAGATGCAGATGCCACCCCTGGGCTCCCCCCTCTCAGTCCATATGTTTGTGTCAGAGATGAAAGAGGAAATAGGTGGGAAGCTATGTATGTGATAGAGTGAGCTCTGACACTAACATAGTATATTGGGGCTTACTTATAGAACTGTGAAGTTGTTTTGTCAGGTTTAAAAGGCCTTATAAGCCTTTGAACAACTGAGTGTGACTGCCCCTTAAAGATTTCTTTGAAAGAAAAAAAAAAAACTTTTCGTCTTCATTTAAATTTGCGATCGCCAACATCACAACATTCCTGGTGATTACCACAATAATGAGAAAATAAAACCCTTAAAACGTATTGGTTATAAATTCAAGGAAGTCTTCAGCCCATTATCTTGCTCATTTTAGTCATAATTATTTTTTAAGCCTTTTTGTGGCAAAGGATGTCTAGTTAATCTTTAGTACATAATAACCATGACAATTATTTAAATTGCTGCATTATTCTGATCCTTCTAAACCACCTTCATTTCTGACCAGCTGCAACCTGCTCAATGAAAAAATTAAGAAAAGGACTTTAAAAAAGTCTTTTTTTTTTTTTTTTTAAAGACATGTATGCAAATGCATTTATCTAATTCACATGACAAAAAAAAGAATATCTTACACGCACTTTTTTCCTCCCAGGACTTGTAATTTACTGCAGACTTGTGTGCATCAACTTATAATTATCTGCAAAAATAGATATTAGGATTTTCAGCTAAAACTTATTTTGCCCCTGCATGCTTTATGATAATGATTAACACACTGCAAAGACCTACTCTAATAATACAGATACTCTGGAAGATGTGCTGTTCTTTCTCTCTATTTTTTTTCCCTTCCCCACATCAATGCACTGTAAAGCTGTTAAAAGCCATGGCGCAGAGACTGCAGATTAAATCGGTCAAGCTTTCGCCAGTGCAAATGCTCGCTCAATACATCTTGCTGTCTATTAATGTCCTAGTCACCATATTGCTTTGATGCCAGCATTAATACTTATTTCCACACACACCAGGTAATAAGCACATCAGATGCCTGGGATACCTGTCTACGCAAGTGAACCTACTTTTTCACCTTATAATATATGGTTTGGGATTTATCCGGGTGTGGTTTCATGCCATATTCCCAGATTCATACCTGAGATGAGGGAGAGTGCTAGCATAATGAATGTTTGATGTTTACACACCCTGACTTGATTTTAGTTTTTATACAAAACCTGATGCAATCAAAAAAAAAAAAAAAATTGCAATGCAAAACATGCATCTCTCCTGATGTCTACTGCATGCTTCTATATTTTTTTTACATGAATTATACTGAGAATTCTAGAGGTCTAAGGTCAGTAATGAACAGGTAAAGTATTTGTTTAATGGGAATAAGGCCTGCGTGTGATGCTATTTATAAAAGCCTCAAATGCGGTCGTAAACTGTTTGTCTTTCCAAAAGCCTCCTATTGTTTGGACAGACAGAGAGAGATGTTGGAGCTCGAGTTTATACCCGGTAATGAGGGAATAAGCGTGGAGAGCACAATGCATAGAGCTGGCAGGAGGGGGATTCATGCTCGGAGGGAGCATGTAAACGCATTCACACCTCGCGCGCATTTCAATGCCTGATAACTTATAGCACAATATTGGCAGGTCGAGCTCGACAAGCGCTTGCATGTGAATGGTGTCTGGGAGCGCAGCGGCGAATCCACATAGACCCCCGCGCGCCTTAACGGAAGTGGACGAACGAGATCCAGTGAAACTCCAGCACATAGCATCAGCCCAAATCACGTGTGAGATCACCGTGGAGGTTTAAAAACGGTGGGCAAAATCATGAACTCCACCCAATTCCTTAGATTTACACTGTCGGTAAAAGTAAATCAGCCTGAAACTTAAATTTTTAAAAAAGTGTGGGTGTTAGTGTAGTATAGAGGTCAATTTTTTATTAGTTTTTATGTATTTATTTTTACATTAACACGTGAATGTGGTTGCTTAATGAATGCACTGATATGAATGATGAAACGTTCATGCACCTTTTCAAGAAGATACACAGTTATGGAGCTGTGGTGGCTGTGGTGGGGTTTTCATAAATTGCTCACTGTCCAAAATTCACCATATCATAATCTGGGGTTTCATCGTTGAAGCTCTGCACCTGCGTCGTGTTCTGTCCAAGTTCAGCTGAAAATTGCAAAAAATTTCCATAAAAAAAAAACTTATAAAGCGAAAGAAAACTTATAAAAACTCAGTGAAGGCAGGGAAGCATGTTGGGAAAAAAAAGTCTCTGATGTACTGATGGTCCTCTCAGATCGCCCTATCAGGTGCAAAAACCACTGACAGGTTTCCACCCACTAGCGACCAAAAAAAGCCCCTCGCGGCGCACCGAGTCTCCGCGGCACATGAACCGCTGACACGCGCTCCGGATCGTAACACACTCCGACTGCACGCGCTTTTTGAATATATACACACACACCGGATAAACTCATCTCGTATATATTTTTGCTATTGCTGATCTCTGTCAATAACTTTTTATATACATATATAGAGTTTATATATATTTTAATTTTTTTTTTAACTTCACATCTACCGGACACGGAAAGTTACCAATGATCCATGCTGAGATGGACTTTACCGGCAGGTACGAGCGGAACTGAACTTCTGATTACCGGACCGACACTCCCTACACGTGAGACAAGAAAAGGAAAAGAAGAAAAGAGAGAGAGGGAGAGAGAGAGAAAGGGGGAGAGAAGCGCCTGTGGAATTTGAAGGCGGCGAGGAAGAGTCGCATCCCGCGTGCAAATTTAATCTTTCCGCGCTCGAAGCGAGAGAGAGAGAGAGAGAGAGAGGCGTGCGCGCGCGCGGCGGAGCCAAAACCGCAACAAAAAAAAAAAAAACCTAACAAACAAAATAAAAAAACAAGCGTGCGGGGGAATTAGGAAGGGAGCAAAACGGACAGAGATCCGCAGCCGCTTGTTCGCATTCAATCCAGGTTTATTGAGGAAGAGCCTGATGTGGCTCCCAGCGGCACAGTTTTACTGCGCTGATCTCTCGTGTCACTGGGAGCGCGAGACTCCCCCAGGATTTTGCGCGTGAGGCCTCGGCGCCGAGTTTCGGACTGGACCGGCGAGTGCTGGAAAACAGGTGGATCTGACCAAGATGTCCGTGCTGCCTTCGAGGTTCAGCTACGTGTAAGAAAGCCGTTTTCATTCCCCCCAGTCAAAGAATTCTTGCCAATAGAAGTCGCTCAAAGCTGTGATGTGAGAGTGTCGTTCTGATGCTCTTTTCCCCCCTTAATTTCGTCTAATTCGTTGTGATTTACTCCTCCTTTTTTTTTGTTTCCATCCTTTCCCCCTATCTCTCTGTCTCTTTCTCCAGGTGTTTACATTTTCTGGTCCTCTACTTCCAGTTACAGGTAGGTCTGACTCATCATAAAACTGTATTAACACCATCTGATATATGAATACATGTCAATTCGGATTAATTGTGGATTAGGATTAATTGTGCAATGCCTTCCTTTAAAAAAAAGGTAGATTTTACTCTGTTCTTTTAATGCAATTTTTGTTCAAAGCTGCACTAAATTGGTTTCAAAGTACACTTCTGAAGATGAAATGCATGCACACCATTTCTAAACAACGTATTCCACATTTCCAAGATCATTTATTAGAATCCACGAAATGCACGTCTAAAGCAGATATTTCAAATTTGTAATACAAATCAATCAATAATGCGAACATCGATGATTGCGCAATAAGGAACAGCACCATACGAGATAAGTTCAATATCAAAACTGCTCTGTGAAAAGTCATTTTCCCTTTGGTATCAGCCTTTCTTTCTATTTTCTCTATGCAAGGTTTTTATTCAGTCGACAGACATTTTTGAAGTGTAAATTCTCCTTTCACATCAATTCAAGGACAAATAGCGACAAAAGGTTCAAAACACTATAACAAGCCTTTTTAAGATGCAAAAATTTAAACCGAGTTCAAATCATTTCAGTTTCTTTCCCCTGAAGAAAAACAATCGGTTTTTTTTCCCACTCTGTTACTCCTGGATAAGCTAATGCAATGATTATAAAATCTTGTATTAACATGTCATACCAACAGCAGGCACCTACAAAGACAGCTTCAATTACTGAACAAAGGCAGTTTATATTATGTCGATATGGCTAAAGCGGGTTATATAATCGTGCACGCTAATATCTTTATTCTGAAAACAGTTGGTGCAAACCAGACCATAGTGCAGGCTGTCTGATTCCTCAGCGTTTTGTGTCAGTAATTACAATACTAGTGCTTTAATTGCAGGTCACAGATGCAAGCGTATAAATGCTTCCTGCTTCTCTCTATCTCTCTCCCTCTCTCTCTTCATTCCGTCACTCAGTATTTTATAATGGGTTTGGTCCTTTTCTTCTTTGAGGAAATGCTGGGAAATCAATGGTGTGATAAGTCTATAAGAGCAGGGCTGAAGTGGCAGTGCATTGATGCGTTGTTTCCTGAGCTACAGCCGAGAATGGTGTCTGCAGATAGGGCCCTATCGGACATGCAAGAGTGCACAGCTTCTTAGCAAGGATGGTGCTGATCTTTTGAAGTCGCAATGATATCCATTTCGCTAGGATGGCTTTGAAGGGAGACAGGCAGCACGATAAAAATGTTTTGCATAGGCATGTCCCGTTTTCCTGCTTGCGCTGAGATGCAACTGTCTGCCAAGCACACCTCAGTGTTTGACTAGAGATGGAGAGATTTCAGAGCAAATCCCTCAAAGGAAAGGTTGTGTGTATGTGTATGTGTGTGTGTTTTCCCTCATATACATAGTGTGTGTGGGCTTTTTGTCAAGACAGAACTACTCTTGAAAAGAAGTCAGACTGTCTTTGTTTGATAAATCTGCCAAAACAATTTTTTTTGCAACACATACCGTGTATTTCAATTTATGATACGGTTCGGTCCAAATGGCAATAAACCTTTCGTAAACAAGTGATATTTTGCGTTTATAATAATTTATTTATTTATTTATTTTTTTAAGAATAATAGTCAAAATTTCCATTTTAATCCATGAATTAGTAAATGATTTATGCTTATTAATTACAAGCAAATATCAGTTGTCAGTTGATTACAAGCAAAAATCAATCGGTCAGTTGCACAAAAAAATTCAGTGCAGATATAAAAGAAATGTTTTTTGGTGTCGAATACAATAGAAGCGAGCTTTTGATCCCGTGTGGTATCTTCGTCCGTGTGTTCCTGATGCGCGCTCAGATGCATCTCACAGTCCAGCGCACACACAGCTTAGTGGAAGCGTCTTGTTTCTCATCTCGGCGTTGACGATTTGTTCTGCCATGAGTGCATTTCCCCTCGCACACTCTAAATGTCATTAATTTGCTGAGGTTAAAATAACAGCGAGTCAGAGTATGTAATGTGTATATAATTAGCCACCTGAGAGCAGCCACATAAAAGCCCATTACTGGGTAATTACCACTCATACAGCTGAGGAGAGCAGGATTGGCTTGGGCTTAGATTCCAGGGGTTCTGAAAAGTATACGTTTTCCTCATATGGAGGGATGACAGGATAGGCGAGCAGAAGAGGATCGGGGAAAAAGTTAAGAAGGATAGCAGGTGAAAGATTGGCTGGGAATATTTTTTTGGATAAAGCCTCAGGTAACTGGCACAGTGGATAAAATATGTGAATGAAAATTAATGCTGGGTATTGAAAGATCCCTTAGGTTGTATAGTTTTATATGTGTGGGTGTGTGTGTGAGTGTGTGTACACATATCTCGCTGCAGATGTGTCTGCGTAAATGTCTGTTAGCATGTCTGCAGATGTGTGTGTCTGCATGTGTGTGATTTATGAGGGTAATTCTGACCTCAGGCAGATATTTGTTTGATGACAGAGAAACAGGTCCTGATCCTTCAGGTGGATAATTGCTAGTGGCTTGCTATTGGAAATGGAATACTTGTTTTCTCGGTTTAGCTCCAGGCGCATAGTATTCAGCTGCTTTACTCGAAGAGATGAAAAGAGAACACTACCCTGAAATCATGCTTTGTCTTTCAGAAGGCTACGCAGATTGACTAAAACTGCCCGTACTCTTGAACATGCATTTTTTCTTTTTTTTCTTTTTTTTTATCTTCAGAATGATTTTTTTGAACAAACGATCCAGAACTAAAACAACTTGTGTCAATTAAGATATTTTGCAATGCACTCTACACTTCACTTTGCAAATCTTTAGTCGCACTCTCTGACCCTCTGCTTCTCCGCATCTAGGAGTCGCACCAGAGTTCGGCAGACTTCCGCTTCTACATCGAAAACCACACACGCGATGACGTGAGTCGGAAACAGGTGCGGATATACCAGCTGTACAGCCGGACAACGGGGAAGCATGTACAGATCCTTGGCAAGAAGATCAATGCTAACGGAGACGATGGGGGCAAGTACGGTACGGGAGCATTCCTGTGCTCTTCTGCCACTTTAGACAGATCTGATGGCTTTACAACAAACACATACCTCCATACATCCTGGTGTACTTTCCATTCTAGAGGTTTAATTGTATGCTCATTTTATTGACTAATATTGTCTCGCTGATGTTCCAGAAGCGATTACTCTAGATTTTTCACAATTGACACAGATCGATCCAATATGAGCACACATCCAGGGATACTGGTGGGCTGGTGGTGTTGGTGGTGGTGGTGGTGGTGGTGGTGGTGGTGGGGGGTTGCGCTGAGTTGCGCTGAGTGATACAAGTGTGTTTACATCCGACCTCGTTTTCAACCGTGTCAGCCAGAGTCTTGCTCGGTGCTGCTACAGTAACTTCTCAGCAGGCACAGGGCTTAAGCTGTGTCTATAGTGCGGTGCTTTTATAGTGGTGAACTGGCTTATGCCTGATTTGCATGTTCAGGGCCTCCACATACCACAAACCGTCACTTGCTCGGCGTGGGTACGGAAAATAAACTAGAATCTAACGTCTTGCTTTGTTCATGCCGGTGAACTGGTGTTAGGTTTGGAGTTTGAGTAGTGCAGCATTGTGCGTAAAGCTCAGACATAAAGGTCGTTCTGTACCTGTGTGAGCAGGATTGTACGCAGATCCAGGTAAATCCCCACACCTGGCACCTGAGAGCTCTCTGCCTCTCAGCAATACAAAGCCACGGCACTAATTCAATACAGCGGCTTAGTGTTCTAATAATCAGTTCACAAAGGATAATAGTTCACTACTTACTAGTAGTACAGACTTTCATTACACCTAATGCTAAATTCTTTCTGTTATTTTATGCATGCGCACAGAACGTTTCTAACATTCGGCCAGTTGTGACGAATGCAACACTTGATTTCTCTGTAGAAACATCGTGCTTTCGTGCTCTAGTCTGGCAAACATGTGAAACAGATGTATGGCCCTGAGAACAAGTATGTCAGACATATTTAAAAAAAAAATGCCTTAAGCAAGCATATGCCTGTTGCACAGGAGAAACTTCTTAAGCAGTCTCGGCATATGTCATATCTATAATTTAAAATAAATAGTCAAGGGAAACAGGTGTACCACTCCCTGTGCACTCTATACCCCCTCCATCCATTCAGCCGTCCCTTGATTGTTCTTATTTCGCTCTGCTTTTTTAGCAGCGTCTTTGTGAAATCACCTCCTTATTCGCCGGCCCAAACCAAGGTAGAGGGCTATTTCTCTTGCTCCTGCACAAATCTCAAGTGCTCTGCCTGAACTGGTTCCCCTGCTTGTTGCACTGTGAGTTGCTTTTAAAAAGGAGACAATTTTGGCATTGCCCTCAGAGCCCCCTGCCTTTGAGCTCCACTGAATAGCTCTGTGTGTTAAGCAAATGGATCATCTTAACTTCTTGATTGAGTGAGCAGGGACTAAAGGCGACTGGAAACCCAATCCCCAGGGATCTTAACTGCTTCAAGAGGTTTGGCAGATAGCTCCCCCTGGGAGGGGTAAGCATGAACAAAGGTGCCCAAACACTGAGAGAGGGCAAGAGAGGGAGAGAAAGAGAGTGTTCAGGGTGGTCATGGGAGCGATTCTCACCACTTGTGCATGTGTGCCATTGATCAATCTTTATTTTCTTTTTTTTTCCTCACAACCTTTTATGATTCCAATAATGGACTGATCAAATGTGTTTTACTAAAATGACCTCTAAGCAACAAATAATATGAAATGTGTGGGTAGTTTCTGGATATTTTCCCACAGCTGTGTTTTAATTTCAATTTTTTTTTTATTTCAGCTCTCCTTGTAGTTGAGACAGAAACATTTGGGAGTCATGTACGAATAAAAGGAAAAGAAAGTGGCTACTATATCTGCATGAACAAGAACGGCAAAATCATTGGCAAGGTAAGATTTGTCATCATCTTCCAAATCGGTTAATTGAGACTGGGCATCCATCTTTCTTTTAACCAAATTCTAAAATTGTGCATACATCTAGAAAGCTGCCTATAGAGCCTGACTAGAAAACTCTTCATGCTCTAAAACACCGCATCCAAAAAAAAGTTATTTGGCTTTGTGATCACTAGGAGGCGTCATACAGAGTGGCCTAATTATGTTTGTCACGCACAAGGCCACTGAGTGACACAGCCTTTCCCTGCTTGGCGAGTCACCGTTAAAACGTTATCCTCACAATCTCTTCTAGTCGTCACCCAGGTGATTAGCAAATTGCTGGAAATGTTACTTTCATAAAGTGTGAATTCAGCGATGATGTCTTTCATATCATACTGCTGTACTGTAAAGCTGATGACATGCATTTTCAAAAACCCAAACAGCTGCAACACTTGTAAAAGAATGAGCCAATGTTTTATGCTTCACAGATGTCTAGTTTTTATCAAAGTGGGTGCTTGAAGTCTGGTAAAAAAGTATCAAATGTGCACATGGAGACAGAAAGGCCAACACACCTTTCATTTGTTTTTTATTTTTTCGAGCATGTTTGATGCCAATCATTAGTATGAACACTAGAACATCCAGCCTATTTTCCACTGGATGTTTAGGCGATTTGTATAAATGGTGTATACTGTATATAAAGTCAGAAGACTGACAAATGACAAACCCAGACATTCAGACTGTAGATTTGAATTAAAACCAAAGGTCATCAGAGATTGGGATATAAATTCCCAGAAACATTACTTTACAGTATAAGCTCTTTCCTAGAATTTTAAAGGAGGCAACTTTTCTCTTCACTTGAACTGATAACAATGCACAGCACACTAAGCTTCTTTTTTTTTTTAAACACCCTCCCCCAGCACCTTTCTATTGCAAATAACTTTAATACCTCACAAGTAAACTCAGCTGACGGGCTTGGGAGAGTTGCTCAACAGGTGGGCTTCATCTGACATGTTATTTTCTCTCCCCTGCAGCTCAATGGGAGTAACCCAGAGTGCGTGTTCGTGGAGGAGTTCTTGGAAAACAACTACACGGCGTTAGTGTCTGCCAAGTACAAAGGCTGGTACCTGGGCTTCAACCGCCGGGGCCGGCCCAAGAAAGGCTCACGGACCACACAGACACAGCAGGAAGTGCATTTCATGAAACGCGACCCTAAGGGCAAGGTGGACCCTCAGGAGGAGTTCCGTTTCACCACTGTAACGAAACGGACGCGTAGGGCACGGCGCTTAAGGCCAAACCACAAAACAAACTGAAGTGGCACGGACCGAGCATGCACTCTTCCTTTACAGACATCTCAAACGTCTTGCCTTAAGAAAGCATAAAAGTTATTTTGATTAAGCAGCATGAGAGGAAAGCTGAAAGATGGCTACAGGACAAAAAAAAAGAGACAAAAATCTTAAAAATGTTCAAAGATATTTTATTTTTATATTTTTCCAGATCTCTGAGTCTCTCTTAGGTGTTTGAATGTCTTTGGGTTATCAGTAATGTTATATTGTGTCTGTTACTCTCTGTTATTTATATTGGACAAATTATGGATGACAAAAAAAAAAAAGAAACTGTGGTCTCCCACTTTGACGAGTTTACAGCAGCAGGCATCCTGTTGAAAAGGAGAGATTTGACTCCCAATATCCCAAAAATAGATTTCATTTTGAATTGGCCCAAACAACAAGGATCCGTTTTTTCCCCCCCGCTGGATTGGGCTATCATTTAAATGCAAGAGGAGCGTGATAACAGGGTCACATGGCAGGACTCACAGCTTCAACACACCAGCTTCAACACAGGCCAACACTAGCTTTGAGTGCAATATTTTGAAGGGCCCGTCCATGAAGCATCTCATTGCCTTCATTTCTGGTCAGTGATTTTTTTTTCTGTGAGCTGTCTTGAGCGTTTTCTCTAGGCCTGTCTGCGGGTGAAGTGTGCTTAATCACACCCAGCAATTGTATGATTCCTTTTTTTTTTTTTTGTACATTTTTGTGCAACCTGTGATTCAGCAGAGCACAACATGCTTTGACTAGCCAGGCATCAGCATCAGCTATGGCGGTAGTGCTTGTTAAAACAAATGAAGAGAAGCTTGGAGTTGAAGGGACTCGAAGAGCATAACACGTCGATTTGATGAGAACCTTTTCACCTTTTTTTGTTTTGTTTTCCACTGTATTTCAGTGCAAGGTTTACAAAAATGCACTGTAGTGACAGTGGGCCTGTTCTCAAACACTAGCACATGCATATGTACTTCTATTATTTTTACTTCAAAGTTTTACAGTAATTCATAGTACTATACAGTAGTTTCTTTTAAAGAATTACAACAAAAATCAGTTATAAAGACCCCCCCCCCCCACTCTGTAGGAATAACTATCAGATTATTCTGTATACCAGAGTTCCATTTGTAAACTCCTTGTTTGATGGTTTAGACAACACCATGCTGTATATGTACTTATTGTTCAAAAAGGCTTTATATCTGACCATTCTGAATTGAGCTACAATGAGGAAAGTGGAACACGTTTCACTGAACTCACCTGTGCTAAGGTTCACCCTTCATATGGGTGTCGCTGTAGTGTAAACAAATCTATATACTCCTTTGTCACATGACAGGTTTCTAAGAGATACTACTAACAAACATGACACATTTATGGTAAAAAAAAAAAAAGTATGCAAAAAATAATAATTTTATGACTATTATAAAAAATATTTATTGCTTTTCTCTGTAAATACAGCCTGATGAATTTATTTGACCTCTTAATAAAAATAAGGACTATATTAAAAAACAAAAGAAAAAGAATGATTATGTTTTGTTTTTTTTGTATTTTGCTCCAAAAACCTCTAAAGACTAACACCTTTTTGCCAAGAAGCAGTTCACTATGTGAATGTGACATTTTAAAGATTGGTAAAACGCTCCAAAATTTGCTTAACAGTTTAACATTTATCCGTGTGCACACCTCCCTTATTTATTTGCGATTCGCATTTTTCCAACTACATCTTTCCAGTTCCCATATGTCAGCAGACAAAAGGAAGAAATCTGGATTTTCATTGATGGTTGTGGAAGATCACAGCCCAGAATTTGCTCGCGTACACTTTTTATTCGCTAAAAAACCTCTGAACGATGGAATGGATGTGCTTGGATAAGATACTTTTTTTGTTTTTGCCATCTGAACTATGGTTATGAAAAGGTGAATTACACTTCAGAAATGAGCAGCAAGGTCCAGGAAATGTGTCATAATTAAGTTATGAGGCGCATAAAGACAGCTAAGAGATTCTTAGACAACATGAGAATTTGAGGATCGTTTAGACTCAGGGTTATGTCAACAGATTCCCTCCTCGCTTTTACATATTGCATCGTTTTATGAAATCAATTAGAACCGGAGGGAGTAGAGGAATGTTCAAAGAGATTGTTCGGAAAGGTATTACGGTTAATGGAACTATTCCTTTTCCAAATGGATTTTCAAATCTTCTGGTATGAAATCTTGTTCTGGAAGACATTATTTCTGTGGAAGATAGCACCCTTTGTTAGACTGACTGCATTTGCCTCAAGAGGAACACTTGCTTTTTTTTTTCTAGATCTCATTGTGTCAATAACTGATATTAGCGTAGATGTATGGTTATTACATGTTTCACATAGGATCCAAAATGTTTCACCATGAGGTGCAAAATGTTGCAGATGAATGTCTGGAATTTTCAAGTATTTCTTTTCTATTTTGGATTGTTCTCACTCTATTTCTCTCACACTTAGTGACTTCTTTTTGGCAGGCTTATTTGAGCTGTTTCTTTAAAGGAGGAGGAGAAGGAATGCAGGATAGCATGTCTTATAATGTTGTATTCAGGAATGGTGTTTACAGTAGCAGTCAGCCTGAAAGATGGTCGTTTTGAGTAAAAAATGCCTTTTGTTTAACTTCTCACTGATGTTATCAGATCTAGCTCTATACAGCCACCTACAGCGGCAAGGACTGGAAGACACGGTCTGATTTAAATGTCCAACAACCTCTCCGTCTTTCTTTTTTGTCTCTCCCTTTTTTTTTAGTCTTTCCTGAGGTGGAAAGTGGAGTGATGTGTAGTACATGGACTTCATTACTCAAAATAGACAGCTGAAAAAAAAAAAAAAACACCCATCATTTTCACACAGACAGCTGTCTGGACATTGCAGTTTAAAAGAAACACTCCAAGCGTGTTCTCTTTCTAGCAAATCTTTTTTTTTTTTTTTGTCTAGCACATTTTTGATCAGACAGGGTGGAAAGGAGGGCACATGCAAATGCTGATAAGAGAGAGGAAAAAAATATTACCATTGCAGGAAAATGTGAATACACAACTGGGATCTCATGGCACCATGCTACCGAGATAAGGATCAGATTGACCTCATACTTTAAACGCGAATAAAGAAAGAATGACAGTAACAGACATTTTTTGTCTCAGAGATAACCCTAAAAGTATCTGATATCCATGTAGATGGAGCCATTCTGCGATGACAGAACTCAAGATGGTCGAATACAGGCTTTTTAAGAGTCCAGACATATGAAAATTAAAGAACAGGGAGCATTCAGTGCAGGGCTCCTGCCAGCTCCTCTACTCTGGCTTAACCTTTGATCAGTGGAGGATGGCCCTGGAACAGGCCCAGTATGCTGAAATGAAACATAACATCCCTCTGTGGCACTCCTCCCTTTCAGGACGATAGCTCTGTGAACTTACTACTGCCGACGGACAGCTATTCATAGGCAAACTGAGGTTCTGACACCATGTGGGAGGTTAGAATAGTGAAAGGTTGCACAGGGACCTGACTTTGCTATGTTTCAGAAGGCTCTGGTGCATCGTGGATATTTTCAGAACAATGTGCAGTCAAGGGCCACTTTTTGGAAGAACTAATCATTTTTCCAGTGCTCACGTACAGAGTAAACGGATTAATACTTGTTTTCTCAGAGGAATCAAAGGTGAAAAAATAAAGTGTGTATAATAGCACAGTGGTCACCGACTTGCTGAAGTGTTCAGTGGCTCTGTCAGCAGTGGAACGAGTGACAGATGGACACAAGCCCACTCAAGTGCACTCTTCAGCAACCGCATATTTAATGAAAAGGCCGTGTCAACAGAAATCTGGTGGTCCAGCCATCCTGTAGACAGAACAACTTTGTCTCCTTAAATATTACTTAACTTCTTCTTGAGGTTGTGAGGTGCAAGAAACATGCAAAACCAAAATAATGGTTGACCTATAATATAATCCTAACTGTCACAGCTTGCTGTGCAGTGCTTTTTTTTCCCCTTAAGCGCAGACACCGCAACGCAAGCTTTCGTCTCCCCAGTGACATGTGCAACCGCACGCATCTGCTCTGTTTTTACTCTGGGACATACAGAAGTCATTTTGTGATTCATGTATAGCTGGTAAAGCCGAAGGTTGTTTTTATATCCTTTGCTTTATGTTCCAGGGGCGTTTTTTTTTATCATATAATAGTTTAAACATCCAATTTACGAGTGAGATGATACAGGTTCAGTTGAGGAGACTGAAAAGAACAACACACAAGAAAATGGTGGATGGGATACAACATTTTTTAGGCATATTACTGTTTTTACTCTTTTTCAGTGAAGCCTTGATTTTAAAAGTTGTATGGTTTTTGGTATATGTTCAGGATTACCACCAACAGTACTGTCCGAATGGTACAACAACTTTTACACAAAACAAGGACAATTATAGTATGCAGTCATCTTTAAAGACTGTAGATTTTTTGCTGTTTAAAAATAGAAAAGAAAAAAAAAATCAAGCGATGGAATGATGAGAAAATGCATACGATAATATATAACGGTGAGTATCAGATGGTCTTATCTAATATATAAAGAGTATCCAAACAACCAATCAGTTAAATATACAGTGTTTTGATGACATTGTTGTAAAAAATGAAATTGTATGACATTTGCAATAATAATTGCACTGTAAAGAGGGATTTGGGAGATGGTTTAAACTTTTTTATCATATCTCCAAAGCACGACAATGGCATGCACTCAATAACACTGCTTAGATTATAATTATTTCTTTCTTTTTGTTGTTGTTACGGTTTCATTAATCTAAAAATCAGCACAGTAAATCTTATGCAGTGGCTATGAAATTTAGCTAAACATACCAAAAACCTTTCTTTAACACAGTTGCAATTCAAATAAAATACCTGAACAACTACAGACGCAAGGAGTGAAGAAAACAAGAAGTATAGCAAGTGCAGACAGGTGTATTGCCGGATAAAATTAAGTAATTAACATTGTACCATCATTTGTGCCATGTATACAAATGCTGATTAAATTTAATGTGACCTTGATTTTGGATCAAATGAATGGAATGGAAATGATATAATGAATCTAAAAGAGGATGCATTATTGGAGTGCAGAGACAATGCAGAGCATCAGTCACAATGAAAACAGTGACTCAAATGACATCTGCAATTATCTCAAAGGGAAAGTAAACAGGGTTGAAAATTGTGGCTGAAAGTACACAATTAATTACCGTGATACTTGTGCATTGGTGTGAAATGCTAGGAAAAAGGTGATTGAGAATTTCCATGCAGGAGCAGAGCAGATGTGCATGCACAAATAGCTTGAAACGGCTTCTATAATACATCTGCAATGATTAAACCTCAACAACATTACAAAGACAAATAATAATAATAATAAGAACAATAACAATAATAATAAATCAATAAAACATACACACAGTATATACGTACACACACACATATATATATATTAATATATATATATATATATATATATATATATATATATATATATATATATATATATATATATATATATATATATATATATATATATATATATATATATATATATATATATATATATATATATATATACTATATATACTATAATATAGTCTATAGAAATGTGGAGAAATTGGTACAATCAGATGGTTCATTCAGATGGCTCTTATTTACAGACAGTCCAGTTACAGTTAGTTTACAGGTAACAAATTCAGTTATTTGGAACTATATTTCTAAATCTAATTTATCTTATGGTAAAATATTTTATCATGAAGGGAGTGCTTTCCAGAACAACTCTTCTCCAATACTCTCATCGTTCCAGTACAATTCCAAAGACTTGCAAAATCTATGTCCCCTACAGCATAACAGAGCCGGATAAATGAGTAGGTTTATAAAGGAGTAAGTCAATGGGATCTGTTCATTTCTACCTTATCATTTTTTTCGATCAGGGCTTCTGTTTACCCTTTGGTTTTTGGTTTATTGTCTCAGGCAAAACTGAGACAGTCATGGCTTCTGATCACTTTATTCCTCCTGCCACATCATCTTCCATTCACAAAGGCCATGAAGGTTCCTCAGATTCTGACTCCTGCATGAACTTACAAATTCTAAGACTCAAGACTCTGCTAAGGTGAACAAGGTGTAGTAAAATGAAAAAAAAAAAAAAAAAAAAAATAAGGTTGTTGTAACTTATCCTGCTAATTCTATCAACGCTTCAATTATATGCGTTTTTATTTTTATATTAAAGAATAGGAAGCACTGAAAAATCCTAAAGATTGAATCTCAAACTGTCAGTATAGTCTGTGAATTCTGGCTCTGACAGTAACTTCAGCTACATCACTGGAGTTGAGGTTCTGCTCTGCCTCAGGTGCACACACATGCATGGAGTGCTGACTGTGGTGCTGTGAGTGTTTCTGTCCTGGGTGCTATATTCACAGTGACAAATTCCCAAGATGGTGTGTACCCTTAGATGAGCCCCTCACAGTTCCTGCTTTAGTCCCTGTTTGGGTTGCAGGAGGAGGCCCTGTTGAAGGCATGCAGGGGTGAGAGAGCCATCAATGTTACCATGCTGGGACCCTGACTAATGTTTGACTCATAATGCAAGTTCCAGGTGTCCAGATTTTGCCTCGTGACCTGGCGGTTGGAATTCTTAGCCCTGAACAGCCACTACAACATCATGTGATACGGGTAAAGGGTTTCTTTATGAGATAGTGCACTATATTTTGCACATCCTATTTTATTTATAGATTCATGTTTGTTTTGAGCACAAGCTTACGATTAAGATTACAGCCTGCTATGTTTAATTGTAACTTTAATGGTTAGCTGAAATCCTTGTTGATGAACATCAAGTCTGATGTCAGGGATTTATTTAGCCTGGAAAAAGGCAGCGTCAGCTGCTGAGCACCGCATAACCTTCTCTGGCTGTCCATCCTTTGTGAGAGCTAACAGGTGGAAGGCTATAGAGAAAACATCAGACACAAACTATTGGTAATAACCTGCCAGGCCCAGGATGGCCCAGATAAATTTTCCTCAAAATCATAGTTCACACAAGCCCTTCAATGTATTTACAACAACTTTTGGCAGCACATAGACATGGTCTTTCCTTCTACACAAAAAACTAACTTACTCACATGATGGTGTAGCAATGATTGGGCAAAATTATGATACTCATGACTTGCTAGAGGGTTGCAGGAACATATCTTTTGGCAAGGAGAAACTCTGAGGCCCAGAGTAAAGCTATACTGCAGCATTCAAAGGCATCCTATGAGCTCATCTATATGTGGTAAGTGTCAAATTCTGCCACCTTGTTTATTCTCCGGAAGTCATTCCAGAAGCTGTGATATCTGTTTGTTTTTGGCACTGTGACGACTGGACTTGACTATTGGCCTGTTGATCCTTTAGTTGCCACCATAACATTTAGTTTACCTTCTCTATAACCTGAAATTCATGCTTTTGATAGATGAAGGCTACAGCCGGACCACCACTCCAAGTAGTGTTTCTGTGAATGTAACACAAATTATTCCACACTTCATAGGCATTTGAATGATTTGATACAATAATCCACAATCCCAAAGAAAACTGTTTATTACCTCATTGTTATCACACATAAGACAATAAACTTAAAATCTTTAGATTTTCTTAGCTTTAAAGAAACACAGTCTGACAGAAACATATGAAAAGTGTTATTGATTTGATCCGAAATTTTTACAGCTGTGACGGACCCAGAAATCCAAGTTATATGGCACTTTATTATATTAATCCATGACAAGAATGTTTGAATACTCTTAGGATAAAAACTTTTTATTGACTTAAAATATGTTTTGAGACTGAAAGAATATTTAAAACAACCCAACAAGACAACATTAAAGCAAACACACCAGCACTGGAACCAGATTCCACCAACAGCAACAATTCTGTACAAATTATGAACTAATATTTTACAACAATCAGTGAAACTCAGCTGAAACTCAAACTGAATCTAAAAAATTTAGCTCAAGCTCATATACTAATATAAGCCTATCAGGTCATGAAACTAGTTACCATGCATAATACTAAATGCAAATTGTCTTCAGGCTGCACACATACACTACAATTTATTTAGAAACTGTAAAATTCTCATGCACTACTTCTGTATTCTAAAATAACAACTATCCAGGTACGATGGATGCTGCATCTGAGAAAGACATTTCCTTTTTAAACTTCTGCTCATGCTCAGTCATAGAACAGTGTAACCCACTTGGAGGAAAGCTGCAACAATGGTGTACCTGAGCTCAGAGATTCAAAATTAGATTGACTAACCATATTGTGATTTATTTAGAGAACATTCCCAGAGTGCCAGGTTTGCTCTTTAAATAACAGGTTGTAGATGGCTGTGAGGTCACTGGCATTCAAATTTTTATTTACCTATTTAATATCATCCTGTTTGATTGCTCTATGGCCAGTCTGTCTGACTTTTACTATTGGTGCCTCAACATTTAAGGCTCCGGGTTACTGATCAGAAGATTCTGGGTTCAAGCCACAGAACTGTCATGCTGCTAATGTTCTGCCACAACTAGGTAACGCTCTTAACCCGCTCTGCTCCAGGGGTGCTGTACTGTATCATTGCTGACCCTGCACTCTGACCTCAATTTCCTAGCAAGTTATATGTAAAGAAAATAATTGCACTTCGATGTAATGTAGATGTATACAGATAAAGGTTTATTTTAATATTATTAACCTTGAAAACAAAGCTACTCATTAGTTATTGTTAATTAATACAATATATTATAGACTTATAGCTCTTATATATCAGACAAAGAAATGTGATTAAACCAAAGTCAAGTCATATTTTGTCAAAGGGGATAGCTACCTTGTATTAAAAAGTCTGAATGTTATTCTAAATGCATTCTTGATCTCAAGATCAAGGTTAGGTAGACCTTTAATTAGGTATCATAAACTGTTTAAAAATGTGTCATGCCTTTCAGCATGCAGATGGGAAGTTTTATTTTAGAATTTACTGATTCATAACACCTTTTTCCTGCTGTGTAATTACAGCTTGTATAAAAATGCCATTCCAGGAAATGTTTAATTCTTTACAGAAAAAAAGATTGTAGGACTTCAGAAGGTTTTTTTTTTTTTAAGCTATACTAAAAAGAATGACACATTCAGGAAACACTGCACAAAATGCAGAAATATAGTCTGGATGGTGACAGAATGTGGGGTATATTACAGCTACCATGTAGCTACAATGCAAACAAATATATTTCTACAAGAGAAATTCTCATGAATGTGATCAAATACAAGATTATCCCAATTATGGATGTTTTACTCATTTTAAGCTATTCATTTTTGTTTAACAGATTATTTTCCTAATTTCTGGAAATAAATGCTAATTAATCGAAATTTGTAAAATAAAAAAATTAAAAATTAATAAAAAAGGTTTAATAGTTCAATAGGATTTTTGGTGATCTTATAATAGGAAATATTAGATAAATGTGACTACATTCAAAATGTGTTCTGATGATTTTGATATGATGAGGTTATAGTGGTGTCAGATGGTGTGTTTTTTCTGAATTACTATGTACATTGTTTCTATACACTTTCCATAAGGGCACAGTTCGAGGAGCAGTCTAAAAGTTATCGGATAAAAAATATGACAGTGATAAAAATTTTTGCTTTTATATTACTCCTGCTGTAATGTTTTGTTTGTTTGGCAGAAACAGAAAATCATAGATTTATACAAAAATTAAAAGTAAAAAAGTAAAAATAGAGGTTAAGAATTTCAATATTTTGAAGATCCCTAGCTAAATAAGGTCACAACATCAAAAATGTCTAGTTTTCTCTTGAATTTTGACTATTCAACAATACAACATGTAAAGAAATGATTAAAACACTTGCTTGCTCCAAATATGACATAATTTACAAATCTCAGGCCATAGGTCAATGTCTTCTCCTGTGAATGTACGATAAATACAGAAGCCCAGAGGGATTTTTTTAAAGCAGGTGGTCTACATAGAATGACCTTTTGCTCCTTTAAATGTAATGTGTTCTAAATCTTAAGCAACTTATCATTACAAGCAGGATCCACATATGGCAAACAGTGACAATGCACTCACTGAACCATGAACAGACATTTTGAAAAAATTTTTTTGTATATTAGGAATCTTGCCATTCCAAAATGTCCATGGATGTAACTTGGGATTTCATCAATAGGAATGCTTTTTTTCTACCTCCTTGTATAAACAGAGAAAACAGATTACGCAGCAGGTGCTAATGGCCTTCTTAGTTCATCTGCAGGAGTAAATCATACACACCAGAGATCAAAGCTGAGAGGTTTTGAAAATACTTTAAAAATCTTCCACAAATGTGCAAGTAAGTATGGGGAGGAGACTCATCGTAGCTGCAAACTGTATATTTATCGAATGGCCTTAAATGTTACAATCCAGAAGATATTTAGGACATCATACTCACCAAGCACACAAAAACACAAATAAACACATTACTCAGGTAATCTATTCTGGTAAATCATACAGAAGATTTTAAAGGAAAATGCAGGAAACAAAAGGAAAAGGAAAGGAAAAGGCAAAGGTCACACAGACCACACAGACTAGGCAGGTGTATTCGTTGCCTAGTGTCCTTTAACTCAATTGATACTGGGCCGCACAGAAAGAATACATAACTTACATTATTCCCGTTTTATTTATTATCTGATTCTTAACAATGTTTAATTTTGGAAAATTACCGGATTCTCTCTGCCACATCTGTGTATGACTCACTCTTGATGCATGTCAAGATGTTTGCCTCGGTTACATGTCTTACCTCCATCCGCTACCTTCTTAAAGGGGCTGCTCCGGCCGGTAACACATAATACATTACCTAAATTGAAACCCCTAAGCAAACAAAATGAACAAACAACAACACAGTGGATCCACATTTATTATTATTATTATATATAGAAAATATCAGTTTTTATGCCGGTCATATCATTTTATTTTGTTGTATTTATCCGCCACAATTTAAAGGCCGATCCGTGAAAATATTGTCTGACATTAAACCGGTCTGTGGTGCAAAAAGGGTTGGGGACCACTGCTTTAATGTACACTCACAGAGCACTTTATTAAGAACACCTGTAGACATACTCATTCATACAATTTTCTAATTGACCAATTGTGTGGCAGCAGTGCAAAGCATAAAATCATTTAGATGTGGGTCAGCAGCTTTAAGAAATGTTCATCACAACTGTCAGAACAGAAAAAAAAGTGACCTTGGTAATTTTGACCGTGCCATGATTGTTGCTGCCAGATGGGCTGGTTTGAGAATTTCTGTAACTGCTGATCTCCTGGGATTTTTTTACAAACAACACTTAACAAAAAATTGTGCATTAAAGAAAAATATCTTGTGAGTGCCAGTTCCACAGATGGAAACTTGAGAGGTCAGTGGAGAATAACTAGACTGGTTAGACAACAACAAATAAAAAGGACTCAGATAGCACTCTGTACAAATTTGGTGAGCACAAAAGCATCTTAAAATCCATAGACACACCAAACTTTAAGATGGATGGGCTACAAAATCTTTTTTAATACACCACACTGGCTTCCGTTTCTGTTGACTAATAAGAAAACGGTGTGTTGCACTGGGCACAGGCTCACCAAAACTGGACAGTTGAATGAAAAATGTGTTATGGTCTGATTAATTATTACTTCTGTGGCATATAAACAAGGTGGTGTAATGGCGTAGGGAATGTTTTCTTAGGCAATTAACGGATAAAATGCCGCAGTTTATGCACCTGAAAGGTGTAAAAGAATCTTATGATGCAGTGATGTCCACATGGACCACAATCTTACAGGAATGCTTCCAAAATCTTATTGAATTCATGCCATGAACAACTGAGGCTGTTTTGAGAGTAAAGTGAGGTCCTGCCCTGCATTCATATAGTTCCTAATAAAATGTTTGGTGAGGGGATGTAATTGCAATGTTTGGTCAAAAGTTTATGGACACATGACCATTATAACAAATACCTGTCCTTGAACATCACATTTAAAAACCATGGGTATTATTATAGAATTGGTCCACTTTTTGCTTTTGTAAAAACCTCCAGACTTTTGGGAAGGATTTGCATGGAGAATTACTGAGTGAAAGGCTTTCATCCCAAAAGTGTTCAGTTAGGCTGATTTAAAGCTCTGAGCAGACATAGGTTTGTCATGCAGAAATAGGTTTGGGCTCCTTTAGTTCCATTAAAAAGAAATCCTAAATTTAAAAGGAAAAATAAGACATTCCAGAAATTATGTGTTTCCAATATTGTGGCCACATTTTGAGAAAGGTAATAAGGATGTGATGTTCAGGTGTCCACATACTTTTAGCCATACAATGTATGTCTACAAATGTTACTTCATGAGTGAAAATATTTTTGGTAACTAATTTTTTATGAAACACTGTTTTTTTTTTTTACTTCATTTACTATATGTAATTATTTAATTTATTACAATTTTATAAATATTTGACAAGACTACTTAGACTTGCTGGTAGCAAGCATATTAGTGAGTATAATTCATATCTTTTTAAACATTCATTTTATTATTTTTTATTAGTATTTTACATAATCTCTGTTTTTAATGTCTACCTCATAACTCTCATTATGTCTTACCCTTCTTCTCTGTGTTCAATACTGAAAATGTCTTTCTCTCTTTCGATCCCTCATTTTACTAAAACATGAGATGGTTCTTTGTTGTATGTTACGCAGGCCTGTAATTAGTGAATTTTGTGCTGGGTGTTTTTTCTCACAGAACCTCTTCAAAATTAATCAGGCCTTTCCCACTGATGGCCAAAGCCTCTTGACTCTCCGCTCTCAGTAGCTAAGCACCATTCCCGCCCTCTCCTAATAACCACCCTGCATTGGCCACACACGCTTTGATGGAATGTCTTTTGTGTGTAAATGCCATTGCGTCATGTCAGTATTTAGTCCAACATTTTTTAGTTTATATTCTGGAGAGGTCTTTTCAATGGGACTAATATGGCCCAAGACGAGGCAAGACAAGGCAAGTAGTTTTTCAATATAGTGTTAAAAAATATATTGGGTAAATACACTGGGACCCAAAAAGTATTATTCAGTATCTACAACACATCTGGTATTCTGCTTATTTTAAATACATATTGAATTTGGCAACTAATGTGGTAAAATAATAATATTAAATAAATCAAAACATAGCCTTCAATTCACTCTGATTCAAACATCATTGTCTCTCTCTGTCTTTCTATCACTCATTCTTTTTCCATCTTGCTCCATTTCTGTCTTTCACACTTAATTACTCTTTGTCTTTATTTCTTAATTACTGATAACAGTGTAAGAAAAGGTAAGTTATTATTTTGCTGCTGTTTAAATATAAAATGCCAACATGATTGCTATTTTTTGTTATGGGGTTAACCACTTATTATTATTATTATTTTCATGGAACATTCTTTTCCACACAGTGTCCTCTCCTGCATTTCACACAATTCATCAGGAAATTCAGCCATCCATATCAGGTAGCAGCATTATATAGAATTACAGAATTACCAAAACATGAAGTTTTCAGAGCAGGTTCTTATTACATGGTTCCCTTGTACACTACTTACCCACGTTATTTATCATCTCAATCTGGTTTTAAAGAAACCCACAATGAGCTGCTTGTTTTATTGAGCATCTAAAGTTCCCTTTGTTGAAATCAAAGTGCTGTGCTTAGCCTAATTCCCTATAGGGCAGATCCATAATCATTGGTGGTAATTATATAAATCCTTGCCTATGATTTCACAGACCAACACAAAGAACATTGGATTATAAAAAAAACAAAACCTGACAATAGACTATGACATCATTGTGGCACTGCTAAAATATCCTTTTACCTGATAGCTTCTCTATGGATATACTTCATTTAAGACAGAAGGCAATTTGAAGAGAGAACAAGTATGAGATCAAGCGAAAGATGAATAGGGAAAGAAAGGATGACTGAGAAAGATTGAAAGTGAAAATACAGAGAACAGAAGCAAGCACAAAGGCAAAGCAGACCTTTCACCTGAGGTCGAGAAACAGCCCAAAGACGGCTGATCTGACATATGTTTTCATAAGCCAAGACAAGCATTCAGTCATTGTGGCCATTCTCCAATACTAATGATGTCAAGTGATTCCCTAACAAAATCCCCTTTCTACAACAAAGAATGAAAAAGCTCTGGAAGGGGTAGAAGAGGGAGGGATGATCATGGCGGGTGGGCAGCCAAGAAAAAAAAAAGAGAGGAGAAGCCCAAAAAAGGATACAAAAGCCATAGGCAAATTAAACTTGTTGGATCCACAAAGACCCCAACAGTTTTTCCATCTCTGCCAAAACCTACCCCTTGCCACTATCATATCACTCCCCAGGGAGAAGAGAGACCATTTCTTATTTATGCTGGTATTTGTTGCCAGAATATTACCTTTAATTGGTGCCCTGGATTTTTCGTGTATGTATAGTTGAGTCAGAAATGATTAATCAACATAATAGAGCATAATGAAGATCTCAGAACAAGCCCTAACTGCAGGTCAGGGGTTGGACAATGTGAACATTCAGCTACTTAGCTTCCTTTGCAACTTTGTGTAAAATCTGTTTGGCCAACACCAATTAGGATGCCTCTCAGAGCACTAGGTTGAATGGGTTTGACAGGGAGGGCTGTCTCACAAAGTGACAGCTGCCATGAACAGGAACAGGCACAGCAGTGTCCGAGGGATGATAATTGGTGTCCCTTGCAACAAGCCGCTTCCCAGGGGCTCTGGTCCATGTCCCACTGGAAGTTCTAAATGAGAAGAATCAGGGCTTAATGGGACTCCTGTGAGTTTTAAACAAACACAGTGCAACCCCCCACCGTTCAGCACACCACACAAACCAGCAGGGAGTCTGAGAATCACAGAGTCTCATACAGATACACAATATTCTTCTGAACACAACCCAGTTCCAACTTTAGATCCAACACAACCAACTAAACACAAACCAATTTTTTTCTACAGATCCAACACAGCCAACTAAGACAACCCACTTCCATCCACAGATGCTACACAGCCTGCCCTGCACAACCCATTTCCATCTACAAATACATCACAGCCAACTAAATTCAACCAATTCTCTGCTACAGATCCACCACAGCCTAGTGAACACAATCCACTACAATGTACAGAGCCATCACAGCCAAGTAAACACAACTTACTTTCATCTGCAGATCCAACAGAGTCTGGTTAACACAATCCACTTCCATATACAGACCCACCACAGTCTGCGCAACACAACGTCCTTCCATTTACAAGTCCACCACAGCCAAGTTAATAGAACTTACTCCTGCCCAATACAACCTGCTTTTTACTGATTTACAGCTTGACCAACACAACACTAAATAGCTCTATTTGTACACACATTTTTACAAACACATTCCCTACATTGCCAATGACTTGTCAAGCCTAAACACCAACCAGAACTTTATTATCAACTTCAACATCAAGCCAAACAATCCCATGTACCACATACAAATCAACCACTTTAACAGTTCAGGTTTCTGGTACAAAGACACATTAAACAATCTCTACACAGACTCGCCACAACCTCCCATACAACTAAGGTCCATGTACCTACTTTTCTGGTGTGGTAGTAGCATGGATGTTGGTGCCAGAGGGGCTAGATAGATGCTTCTGGTCTCCTGGGATTTTCACACAAACACAGTCACTGGAGTTTACACAGATTGGTGTGAAAAACAAAAACATCCCTTTAGAGGAGGGTCTGCAAGCTGAAACTCCTTTCTGATGAGAGAGACTAAAGAACAATGACCAGACTGGTTTGAGCTGAGAAGAAGGATAAAGTATCTAAAAAAAGCACACTTTACAACCATGGTGTGCAGAAAACCATTCCAGATTGCACAATGCATGAAACTCTCAGGTGGATAAGATATAACAGCTTAGAATAGAGATCTGAGGGAATCATGAGCACAAACCCACAAAGTTGTCTTCTGCCAATGTAGCTCATCCATCTTAAGGCCAAGGTGAATGGTTTATGTATGCTGAGATGCTTTTCTGCTCACTGAAATCAGCAGTTTCTGAAATACTTAAACCAGCCCATCCGGTAGCGACATTCATTCATCGATGGAGACTTTGCCACTTTTTATTCTTTCTGATGTTTTAGATGGACATCGCTCCATGCCCTTGGCCTGTATCTGCATGATCTACAGAAAAACAGATAATTAGTTGATCAGACTGTAAAGGTGTAAAGGTGTTCTTAGCACAGTGGATGGTAAAATGTAAATTCATTATTATTTACTATGTAAATTTTGTTATCAAATACACAATTTCTAAATACACTGGCACTCAAAAATATTATTCAGTTTATTTAACACATATGGTATTCTGCTTATCATGAAAACATATTATGTTTGGCACCAAATGTGGCAAAAGAATAATATTAAATAAATAAAAAGACCTTAATTTACTCAGTCAGAACAGTGATTCAGATAAATTCGGGCAAATTGTGTAAATTTTACGTTTTATGAGTTTATGCTGAACTGCGTGTAAAAAGATTTGTGACCTGATAACGATTTGAGTTCCTGCCCAGTTTGACATAGGCAGGCTTAGACTATTTGAGTTTTGCCATTTGTCATTGCAAATTGTTTTATGACCAGACAGGGGTTTGAGCTTTTGATTTGTTCCTGTGAATGGATTACTGTTGAAATCCATAATCCACAAAGTGTATACTTAAATACCCATAGACACAACCACATGTGCATACATTCTTTCAACAACTTAAGAAAGAAAGAAAGAAAGAAAGAAAGAAAGAAAGAAAGAAAGAAAGAAAGAAAGAAAAGTATACACATAATCATCACATGAATGTATGTATTCATTTTCATCTCACACACACACACACACACACACACACACACACACACACACACACACACACACACACACACACACACACACAGTGTATGACCTTGTGACTCCTGCCCATGTCTGTTTATAGTAAATGGTACCAGGCCTCTCACCTCTCAACAGAGACACAATCCCTCTCCTCCAGCCCCATTCCCACCCCCCATCCTCACTGTTGGCCTACGGGCACCAGTGGCTTGCTTGGGGGAATCCATCACAGACACCCAGATTAGGTTTCCCCCTAATGAAACCGATCAACAAGCACTAATCAAAACACTGCAGCTGGACTAGCAAAGGACAACATGTAGTAGGAGACCAACCATGACATTGCAGCTGTCTTCCCTCAAACCTAAAAGAACTATGCTGCAAAAGCTGCAGACTTCACTCATAATTTAGGGTTACCTTTGTTCCATCTAATTCAAACACAAAGTAGATGGGTTTAAATGAGTGATAAAATAATGAACAATGCTGTTAAATTTATCAATGTCATTTCTGCTTTCATGAAAAAAACACATGGTACTCCAAAAAGAACATATGGTTTATAATAATTCTAGTGCCATAATGCAATATGATTGGAAAACCTGCTTTATTTGTTCTGTTTTTTGTTGGGGTTTTTTGTACTCCTTTGTTGTAGGCATGTAGACATTCTGGTCCATCAGAGCTGGACTCCATGTGTTAGTGTGCTTGTTTGTGTCTCTGAGAGCTTTAAGGCCATTAATGATTCAGCCCGATTAATCATTGTCTTGCTGTAGACCCCACCGCTGGCTGACTTCCTTGCTCACTGTCCTGCCTCTTATCAAGCACTACATAGGAATGTGTCAACGACCACAGCAGGGCTTGACCCACCAAACACTATTAGCTCTAAGAGACGATGAGTTCACACATTTTACAAGAACAGACAGGGATTTCACACCGTGATATTAATGTGCGCTGCACTTCAAGAATTAGGTCCCAACCAATGTAAATCTAAAATTTGTTTATTAATTCTGACATTTTTCAGCTCACTCTTTTTCAATTTTGCTGTGTCCAAGAGGTGCTTAAACAAATAAAGCCAGAGGAACATTTCCACCTGTTCCTTCCAACCTGAAAAAAGCAATTACTATACCTACTGGCCTGGAACTAACTTCTACAGAGCTTAAATTTATACCTGTGAGGCCAGTACTATTTTTGACAGTAAAGATTTTTTGAGGGGCATTCAAGGCTACACATTCGAGCAACAATAGCCAAATCACTTGATCTTATCCAGACTTTTATAAATCCATAGAAACTTGTTCACTTACATATCATTTCATTAAATTATAGTGGATACCTTTATTAGGGAATTTCAAGTGGATTTTATTTTCATCAGTACATAAATTAACTTTTAGACATGTAGTACTATAGACAGATTGAGATTGACATCAGTACCCAGTTACCCAGGCTTCCATTCAGACAATGATTAATGATTCCATTTCAGCAGCACATTTCCTGCTCTGCATGGAAAGAATCCTTTAAAAACAGTTTAAAAGTATTTTTTTATGTATTCAAAAATAAATACATTAGGATTGATTAGGAAAATCATCAGAAATGTAATAATAATAAAAAAAGAAAAATAAAGAATAATACATTCGACTCAAATTCAATTCTCATTTCCTGTTATAATACCCGTCACTCTTCTGGATAGATGTTCCTGTAGATTTTGTGTGGTTGTAGAGATTTGTGCTCATTCAGCCACAAGGGTGCCAGGCACCAGGTAGGGTGTCAGGTAGGGTGAGTAGGTCTGGGGTGCAGTTAACATTCCAAATAGTTGTTTGAAGGTGTTCAGAAAGGTACAGAGAAAAGTACAGAGATACTCAAGATCCCATTCCAATCCAACCCAAATAAACCATATATAATAGTAAGCCATAAAGTGAACAGGGGCATTGCCATGTGTGAACAGGCTTGGGTCTTCTAGTTCAAGTGAAGGGAAATTCTAATATTTCACCATTCAAAATCATCCTTTACAATTGTGTGCATTCATGTTTGTGGTAACAATATTATATAAGTGTGTGTGTGTGTGTGTGTGTGTGTGTGTGTGTGTGTGTATCCCCAAACTGTTACTATATTTACTTCTTTAACTTAACTTGCTTGCCAAAGCTTTAAGATGTCATCTGTACTATAAGATGATAACTTGCCATTAAATGTGGTGCTTGTGTATGTTTTACATTCTGACTTGCACATCAACTGTGCCATTTTTTGTTCTAGAGAAACTTCCTGGAAAACCATATTGCCATTATTATGAAATTGTGCTTTAAAGATCCCACTTTAAATTTTGATCTCTGTAAATTAAATACAATATTACTTGAAAGTTATTGAGTTTCATTAGGCAGAAACATAATAAGAACAATAATAAAAAGATGACATCACTGTAAAGTCATGCAAAACAATGAGATTTTAAATGAATAATTAAAATTTACTTTCTTACTTGGTCACATTAAATAGATGATAGAGAGCCTGCCAGAAAGTTCTGCAGGACATCTGGTTGAGAAGCTGTGTCCTGCAGATTAGGTCCTACTTTTTGTTATTTTAATATGTGAATGAATAATGACTTATTTTTTTAGCAGCTCAGTTTTTTCCCCCAGCGTTTCTTCAGTGTTTTCCACAGAATAGTGCTAGAGTTCATGTTACCAAAAAAAAAAAAAAGAAAGAAAAAAACCTTTCCAGTATAGATCGTGCAATTATTACAATAATTTTAAGCACAACACAGATACACATACAAAGCATAATGCATTGCATTTCTAGCTTGTGCACTGTGGGTAAAACCCAAATATGAATATTTATTTGTTTTATTATTTAAGTGAACCAAAAACTGTGTTGTTAACAAATACTAAAACAGATCTGAAAACATTATTAGTGTCACGCTCGGATCAAGAGTTGGATTTGACATTATTAGTGTCACGCTCGGATCAAGAGTCAGAAAACAGTCAGAAGTCAGTACGTTTTATTTGCCATAGTACACAGACAGAAGCTTACTGTAGGTAGAAGCACGAACCGGAAAATGGGTATAATCTGAAACAGTGGAAGTCCAAGGATGATCGCTAGTATGAACTGTTGATTGGACGGTGAGTGAGTAAGAACGGGCGCCTTATAAAGGAGAGCATAGATTGGAGACAGGTGAAGGGGAGTAGTATGAAGGCGAGACGCTGCGAGTGTGCTAAGTGGAGGGGGGAGGAGTGGCTGGTGGTTCCCTGACATTACCCCCTTCTCCAGGGGCGGCTCTCGACGCCCTAACTTGGTGCGTGGCGCACCCGCGGCGCTGAGGTGCGGGGTGGTTGGGGTGGTTAGCGTGAAACTCCTCCAGGAGCGCTGGGTCTAACATGTGACCCAAGAGCGTTCCTCAGGTCCATACCCCTCCCAGTCCACGAGGTATTCCAGGGTGGCACCCCTTCATCCGCTACAGGTTCAGGGTCCGTGGGTTTGTCGGGGCCATAAATCCGGGACAGGGCGTCCGCCTTGCTGTTCTTGGAGCCCAGACAATAGGTGATATTGTAATGGAAGCAAGTGAAGAACACGGCCCATCTGGCTTGTCTAGGGAGAAGATGAGGATGCCCCAGTATGATGCTCGCTGTTAAGTTCTCCAGAACGAGAAACCGGATCTTCCCCCGATGGAACAGGCCGACCTGGAGAATGACCACGGGACACAGTACTTCACCCAAGCACACCCTGAGGGTCTCCCTTGGATGGTTTGAACCACCAGCTCCCGTGTCCCTCTCTATTCCGGCGCAGCTGAAGCTGTTGTAGGCAGTCCTGGGAGATTAAGTTGAAGCAGTAATCTATCAGGGCAAAGACCAGAAGGGAGAGCGTAGGGGTTATTAGTATGACTAGGAGCTTAGATAGATGGGTGATTTCCACGGTGAAGTCGACAGTGCTCACCACCGGGCGTGGGGGACGGACCGAACACTGGGCAATGAAGTGCCCGTGTTCACCAAAATACAGGCAGGCTCTAGCCACGAGGCGATGCTCTCTCTCTCTCTTCTTGACAGCCGTTAATATCCGACTTTCATGGGCTCGGGCTCCGAAGTAGAAGATGGAGTGTGGAGGAATAGATTTTGTCTCCAAGGACAGACAAGCCGCCAGTCACTGGGAAATGCAGATAAACTGCTGGAGGAAGGCTTCCAATCCCAGCGCGTCATCATAGATGGCCACGGCCAGCTTAATGTCCGGGTTTAAACCTTGGCAGTATGCCCCGAAGAGAGCGGTTTTGTTCCAGTCGCTGCTGGCTGCTAGGGTGCGGAAGCGGAGGCTGTTTTCCATAAGCAAGGAATACCCTTGCCGTAGTTTAAATAGCTGATCTGCCGTGGTGGGGGCCCCAGTGGCAGTGCAGAAAACCTCTGCGAAGTGGTTAGTGAATAGCGGGTATGACGTGGTTATGGTGCTATTGGCGCTCCATATTGCCCTCGCCCAGGACAGAGCCTTCCCGGTAAGTAAGGAAATGAGAAACGCTACCTTGGATCGATTAGTGGGAAACTTGTGCGGCTGCATTTCTATGTAGTGGTTGACCTGTAGGAGGAAGCCATTGCACTCGGCCGCGTCTCCGGAATATAAAGACGGAAGGGCCATCGGGCTGCTGGGGGCCAGTTGTGGAACTCCGCTGGTGGAGGCTGGCGCGAAAGGCCTCCCGGAGAGCGGCGGCGAGTTCCTTAATGGGATCCGAAATGGAAACCGGCTGTGGATCCATCGTGGTAAGTTGTTGGTACAGGTCCGATCTTCTGTCACGCTCGGACCAAGAGTCGGAGACCAGAATATAGTCAGTACGTTTTATTTGCCATAGTACACAGACAAAAGGGTACAGGATGGGTACAGATGTCAGGTCAACAAAAAATTGTCTACAAAATTCCCATCCTAATGACAACTCAAAAACATTCAAGTATGAAAAACTTGAGCATAGAAATAGGAAAAGATTGACATGTTGGGAAACAATTCAACAGTGGTGTGGATTTTTAATTTAATATTCTAATATGCCCATTTTAAGTTGTACTTGCTGACCCTAGTTAAGGAATAATATCAAGTTCGTTAACATTTGTTAATTTTACTGAGCTTCTACTGAAACAGAAAAGCTACTATCCTATTTTAAACTGCTGCTTCATATTGCTGAATTGTTCACTTTCTGTGGTTCTCTCAAAAATGTATTAATTTAAAAAATATTGTTAAAATGTGGTTATTTTTTCAGTATTTAATCAGTTGTCAGTTTTCAGAAACTCTTCTCAGAAAATCATATGGTCATTATAAAAATAAAAAGTTGCTTTAAAGACTTCAGTCTGGATTTTCACCAGGCTTTATATTAAATTATGACATCATATGCAACATTTTCAGACCTATTCTATTCTTTTGCAATAATTCTTATGCAGAAATGTCTTACACAGCCACTGAAATCATAAAACTTATGGGTCAGTTGTTTAGTTTCTCTCCTGTAAAAGCCGTACACACACAAGAAAAAGAGGCTTATTAATTGTTTTGTTGAACAGCTTCTTGTTGTATAATCAAAATGAAAATCTTCTTTATTTCCAGTGGTGGGACATTAATTGTGTAACATGAATGGCCTGTTTATTTGGTTTATTAATTTTTATTTTTTATTATTAAAGGAGCACTCAGTTTGAGGGAAAGTAAGCCAAAGGGACTTTGGGAGCTTCAAATCAAACATTTCAAATATCAACTCTTTTCATATACTGTTTACTGCTCCCACCTCAGTTTACAGATGTGACACTATGATGATGCATACTGTAACATAGGCAATTGTTACAGAGGTAGGATGTATGAGTTATGAAAATAAATATATGGAGACTATTTATATTTTAACATTTAGAAAGCTATAAAATCAAAAATAGCTTGATAGAATATTTAATAAAGCCATGAATAACATGCACAACAGTAAAGGTTAACCCCAAGAATTGATGGAGGGATGTAGCATGAACACACACACACACACACACACACACACACACACACACACACACACACACACACACACACACACACTTTGACTGACAGAGCACAGTAGTGGGGAAATTCCCACACTGTGCAATTTGTAGTGCACACACACACACACACACACACACACACACACACACACACACACACCTACACACTCTCACACTCTTCATTCCTTCACATGGAACTGTGCCATCTCTGTCTCTGTCTGAGGGAAACAGAGCTTGACTTTGCCTTCAAGTCTTGATTTGAATGGTATTCGATGAGGTGTGTCATCCTCTTACCTTCCAGTGCCTCTCTGGATCCTCCTCTTTAGCCCCTTCAGTCCCTTCCTCTCCTTCTCGATCTTTCCTCTCTCTTTTTTCACTCATTCATCACTATGAACGGACAGCTCTCTAATGAAGGAGAGTGAATGCAGGATGGAGGCATTCTCCTCAGCTTTCCATCCATTCACTGGCCCATTCCCTTAAATGGATGCTGGCACACAATGGCCGGTGTAAATAAAGATCAAATGAAAAGAAGCTGTGACACTCCTGAATAGCAGAGGGGAGATGCTATCTCAACAAACTGATATCCAAAACCACTCTGGAGGACGATAAAGGCCTTTTGCTTGTTGAAGAGTGTCTCTCTTTTTGTTTTAAATGCTGGGTTAGGTTACAGAGTTGACAGGGAGAGGGCAACAAGGGTGAGAGGATGAGAATTCAAGGTACAGATAGACAAAAGTGTAGATATAGAGTAAAATAGTGCATTCACTGCAAGAAAAAAAAAAGACAAATTTATACAGAGCTGGACAGACCACAGGATTTCTTTTTTTCTGTACAGTACCATCAATTACATGACATCAAATGACATAACATATCCAAGCATTCAATTTAGATTATTATTAGGTTAATAATAACATACAAGGTAATTGTAAGGTAATCAAACAAAACTGGAAAAGGATATCATTAATACACATTGTGAATTAGTGTAAATTTTAACAAAGCTAACAAAAAAACGAATATCTTATTCTTTTGGCACTTGAAATCCTAAATAGATCAAAACATATATATATTTCTTTTTTAGAAGAACAATTCTCATTATCATATTAGAGGTAAGGATTTATCACTGAAATCAAGCTTATTTTTGTTTCATCAGAATAAAATATATATTATAGTATAGAATGGGAATATAATCATGTAGATGACAGGAAAATCAGTGGCCCCAGGTTTTGTTTAATCTATTTTTTTCATTATTATATTATATATTATATATATTTCACATATATAGTAGTATTATGATCAGCAGATTCTTATTCCACAGATTTCTTGCTTCATACAAACTTGCTTCATACAAATATAATGAAATATATGTCCTTTGTGCTCATCTACATCTCAAAAGACTTAGAACATCAAGAAAACAGCTTTTGTTTCTCAGAAAAAAAAACAGCATTTGTTGTCTTTACCCGAACCTTTACTGATATATTCAGATTTGGGCAGATTCTCATAATCTATATTAAAACTACAGGATTATTATCTTTCTTGGAAATCAGGCTTGATGTATATTCCATGTACAAATCATTCCAGTGCTGTTAGATGTTCAGGAGAAAGGAATGCATGATTGAACAATGTCATTCAGGATAATGAGTGCTGTTTATCTTTATAATGTGCAAAAAAGACTTATTAGGGTGAGCTAATATAGATATTGTGTTTTTTTTTTATATAAATAAAGATGCTGGAAGTGGATTTTAAACCACCAGAAAAACTGTTCTAGACCAGGCCTATAATTTGATGTACTGAAAAAAAGTAACAATGGAAGGAACTGCAGAATTATAAATAAGATTCTTTTTGATTTACTTTGCAAGGATTTTTTCTGTGGGTCTGACTGTCTTTGAATGCACACCTGGTCACAGAACAAGGAAGTGATGCAATAAAATGAAAAAGAAGGGAGGTTTGCTTTAATTTAAGAAAAGGTGGCTACGGGCGTTCTTTCAGTTCTGTGTTAATTAGATGATCATTGTGTTTTTGAAAGGCAGACTGCTGCTGTCTGTAGAATTGGGACTTTCCATTGTAGCTCATTTATCAAATCTAAACTCATCATTAGAAAGACTCCTGTCAGGTTTGCCCTAAAGGAGAAAAAAGAATGTCCTGCCTCCACAAAAATGTAGATTTCACGATTTAGATATCCAAAACCAATTTGTAGGTGTTGCTTCGTCATGTAGCTATGTTGGAAGTGATTAATGATGACACATTTCTGGGTTTTGTTTACTTTGTTGAGGGCTGTGGTTTTGCTATTCAGGAGTGAACTGAAGGAGATGTGTTCAGTATAGAACTGTACACATAAAAAGAAAAAAAAAACATACAGGTATTCAAACACATAGGTAATAATATATTTTTACTTTCAATCAAATCACTCAAAGAGTTGGAATGTATACAGTATATACACCTAGTCACATCTAGACACATGCATGATTTTTATTGAAAAATCCTCTCTTAGCATGAATAAAACTCACCAAACATGTTCTTTGCTAGTTGGATATTTCTTTCTGGCCATGCAATCCAGTTCATCCCAAAGCGGTTCAATAGGATTAAGATCTGGTGACTGGGCAGGCCATTTCAGATAGCTAACACTCCAGTTGAACGTTTGCTTTTTTTTTACTTAACAACTACAGAGCTTTGATGTATGCTTCAATAACTGTCTTGCTGTATGGTGAAGTTGGTTTCAATTAGCATCAGTTCAACTGCAATTGCATAGTGCTTTAATATGGAATGGTAGCAAGTTGGTTCAGTATTCCTTTCAACTGGAATAAGCCTTTAACCTCCCCTATTCCAAAAAACCTCAAACCATTAAGCTTTCATTTCTAAAAAACTAAAACTTTTTGACATGCACTGCATATATACACTATATCAACAAAAGTAGGTACACAATTGTAAAGCATGTCTCTGCCTTAACTAAAACCCTTATTACCGAATGAACACAAATCGCCACAACCACACTAAAAAACTTTAGTGTACCATCATCCAAGACCAGCTGTTGAATGGGATGTTTAAAAAGTTTATAAATAATAAAAAGGTTTTATATGGACAAAAGGTGACGGACATCTGACTGCTTGTTTTTTAAACATTTAATTGCACATTTTGTCTGGGACGATGGTTCAGGTTCACTAGAGCTTTTAGTGTATTTGTAGAATATAATTGTGTATGTACTTTTGTCCATGCATACCACCATCTACAGTGTAATATATATTGCAAAATAGCAGGGTGTTCAAATACTTATTTTTCTCACTGTGTGTGTATATATATATACCACCGTTTCCAAGGTTACTGTTGGTAATACACTAAGACATCATGGTTTGAAATCATGCATGGCACGGAAGGTTCCCCTGCTTAAACCAGCACATGTCCAGGCACGTCTTAAGTTTGCCAATGACCATTTGGATGATCCAGAGGAGTCATGGGAGAAAGTCATGTGGTCAGATAAGACCAAAATAAAACTTTTGGGTCATAATTCCACTAAACGTGTTTGGAGGAAGAAAAAGGATGAGTACCATCCCAAGAACACCATCCCTACTGTGAAGCATGGGGGTGGTAGCATCATGCTTTGGGGGTGTTTTTCTGCACATGGGACAGGGTGACTGCACTGTATTAAGAAGAGGATGACCGGGGCCATGTATTGCGAGATTTTGGGGAACAACCTCCTTCCCTCAGTTAGAGCATTGAAGATGGGTCGAGGCTGGGTCTTCCAACATGACAATGACCCAAAGCACACAGCCAGGATAACCAAGGAGTGGCTCTGTAAGAAGCATATCAAGGTTCTGGCGTGACCTAGTCAGTCTCCAGACCTAAACCCAATAGAGAATCTTTGGAGGGAGCTCAAACTCCATGTTTCTCAGTGACAGGCCAGAAACCTGACTGATCTAGAGAAGATCTGTGTGGAGGAGTGGGCCAAAATCCCTCCTGCAGTGTGTGCAAACCTGGTGAAAACTACAGGAAACGTTTGACCTCTGTAATTGCAAACAAAGGCTACTGTACCAAATATTAACATTGACTTTCTCAGGTGTTCAAATACTTATTTGCAGCTGTATCATACAAATAAATAGTTAAAAAAATCATACATTGTGATTTCTAGATTTATTTTTTTTTTTTGGATTATGTCTCTCACAGTGGACATGCACCTACGATGACAATTTCAGACCCCTCCATGATTTCTAAGTGGGAGAACTTGCAAAATAGCAGGGTGTTCAAATGCTTATTTTCCTCACTGTATATATATATATATATATATATATATATATATATATATATATATATATATATATATATATATATATATATATATACACACACACACACTGGAGATCAAAATTAGAGAACAATTTATAAACAATTGAACAATTCTGAAATAATGTCATCTTCACTGCTCAACAGTTGAGGGAGTTTTTGTCCTGTCTATACCATGCTACCAGAACACCTTTTCCACAAAATAACTAAGGCATTTAAAAAACCATTATTTTGCAGAAAACACACAGATCAAAATTAGAGAACACTTTCAGATACCTCCCAATTATTGGTGTTACCTGGTGCTAATTTCCTTGATTATCTGTCAACCCCTATTTAACTGGCAGCCTAACTTCCAGTTTCACTGACTCTGCAAGATGGTAGTCCGTTCTAAAGTGACTGAAAGCCTCCGGGCAGCAAGTTGTCCAGATAAAGTCCAAAGGGATGACCCTATCAGCCATAGCAAGGCAAGTTGGTCGTTCCAAATTTGTGATTTCAAGAATATTGAATCTTTACAACATCACAAATTTATTCAAGTCCGCCAGGAAGGCTGGTCGTCCATGGAAGACAAATACATGAGAGGACAGGATACTGCGGAGGATCTCAATGGGCAATCTTTTCCACACTGCAGCTGGAATTGCTCACCAGTTCAGCGCTGAACAGGGTAAGGATCTGTCTCGTCATACAGTGTCTCAACGTTTAAGAGCATTTGGACTGAAAGCCCACTCTGCAGTGACCAAACCTCTCATTAGCAGAAAAAATCAAAAGGCTAGACTTGAGGCACATGTTTTGTGGACAGAGGAGAACTGGTCCAAAGTTCATTTCAGTGATGAAAGCAAGTTTCATTTATTTGGGTCCGATGGGAAACATTATGTTCGGCGACAAACTGGAGAAAGACTGAAGCCAAAGTGTGTAAAGAAGTCAGTGAAAAGTGGAGGAGGAAGTGTCATGGTTTGGGGCATGTTTTCTGCAGCAGGAGTTGGGCCTCTTATACAGCTACATGGCAGAGTGAATGCAAATGTTTATCAGAACCTTCTTTAATAACATATGGTTCCTTCCCTGCATTCATCACCCAATCAGCCCGCAGTGTTCATGCAGGACAACGCTCCATGTCACACAGCAAAACGGGTAAAGCAGTTCCTTGAAACTGAAAACATTGAAAAAATGACATGGCCTGCCCAGAGTCCTGATCTCAACCCAATAGAGAACCTCTGGAAAATCCTTGACGACAAAGTTATGGCCAAGAAACCCACTACAGTCACTGAACTGTGGAGGAGACTGGAAGAAGAGTGGACCAAAATCACACCAGAGCAGTGTGAGAGAATAGTGCTGTCCTGTGGCTGCAGATGTGATGAAGTCATTTAGAGCAGAGGCCTGTACACTTCCTACTAATTGCTGACTGTTGTGACCTTCAGAACATTTTATTGTAATCTTTTTCCATGCTACAGTCACTGTTGAGCTCAAATTTTGATCAGTGTGTTTTCTGCAAAATAATGTTTTTTTTGGAAATGCCTTAGTTATTTTGTGGAAAAGGTGTTCTGGTAGCATGGTATAGACAGGACAAAAACTCCTTTAACTGTTGAGCAGTGAAGATGACATTATTTCAGAATTGTTCAATTGTTTATAAATTGTTCTCTAATTTTGATCTCCAGTGTATACACACACACACACACACACACACACACACACACACACACACACACACAATATAGTGTATACTTTCTTCTTCAGACTGTTACCCCACAGCTGGAAACACACAATTGTATAGGATGTCTTTAGATGCGGTATAATACAATTTTGCATTTACCTGAACTTGGAAGCCCATACCTGTTCCAGCATAGCAATGTCCCTGTGCACAGAGTGAGCTCCATGAAGATATGGTTCACTTGGTTTAAAGAGGAAGATCCTGAGTGGCCTGCTATAGAGCTCTGATCTTAACCCTACTGAACAACTTTGGGATGAATTGGAACACTGACTGCACCCCAGGCCTCATCAAATCAGTACCTGACTTTACTAGCACCCTTGTGGCTAATGAACACAAATTTATACAAGCACACTCCAAAATCTAGTGGAACATCTTCCCAGTAGAGTGGAGGGAATTCTAAGAGCAAATTGGGAATAAATGTGGAATGCGATACTCAAAAAGCACATACCATACTTATGACTAGGTGTTCTCAAACCTTTGGCAATATAGTGTGTGTATATACATCAGTGGCGGACGGTCAAAGCCAGCAAAGCTTTCTCTGCTGCGATAAACACTATCAGAAGCACTGACCTGCATTTACAAACTAAATTCTAATATTTGTTCCATGAAATTTTATTAATATATTCCCAACAGTCTATTTTCTTTCTTTTCATAGCGTTTCTCTTGGCTGCACTGCTTCCAGTACGTGTATGTGGATGTTAGATTTTTTGTCCAATCAGATTCCAGCGTCTTTGTGCTACCATGTCAATCTAATCTGCACAGGGTCTTTAAAGTCAGTAGTGCTGGCCTTTTTACCGTAGTCTCTCTCAGAAATGAGTCTGTTCCTTTAACCAATCAGATTTCATATTCGCCTCACACGGCCAGCTAGCTGGCCCAGAATAGCGTCAGCATTTTTCGGTTCTCCGATTGGTTGGTTAGACGGAAACTGTTACAGCCCAGTTTGACTGGCAAAACATGCCTGTAGCGATCTGCACACATTAATACATCTGAGTTAAACCTTTTTTTATGCCTAAGGAGGAAGAGAAATGAATTTGGTCTCGGACATTCATTAAAATACATTTTTCAAGTAAAGCTAGACATCGTGAGGAGGTCAGCTAACCCCGAAGCTAGCTAGCTTGTTTGAGCCCGGGAAAGGGTTAGTTTGCCACTTCCAGACCAGTGCCTATGAGCAGTACCACTGGATTACAGCCTCTGAGGGGCGGTGCAAATTATGAGTCTGCATCTCTGGTGAATAAGTTGTACTTAAATTTTTATGTTTTTGTCATGTTATTAGACAAATTTTGATTCCGAACTGCTCCAGATGATGTAGGTGGCACAGTTGCGGTGGTGTTGTAGAGGTTTGGAGTTGTTTTAACTGGGTTTCTTGCTTTAGTAAAAAAGGTATTCACCCTCCATATACAAAATGCCTTTCTCTCTGTGATGCCACGCGTTGATGGTTTCTATAATTGTATTAAGAGGTGTATTAAGTCGGGTAAGCCCCCACTGAAGGCCCAGGTACCAAATGCATGGCCCGCCACTGATTTTATATATATATATATATATATATATATATATATATATATATATATATATATATATATATATATCCCAACAAAAATTGTGAATTACTTGTCATAAATGTTTTATTTACTACTTTAAATTAATAGTACAATAATAAAATAGTTTTTTTTATTTTATTTACATTTTTATGTAATTTATTAGTACAAACTCTGTTTTGAAATGTTACTCCAAACGTTTGAGCTTCTGACTACACTTCTGAACTTTTCTGAAATTCTGATTACACTTAGTCCGGTTTCAAATGAAAACTATCAAGGTTGTGAGTGTCGAGGTTCCACTGTATGTAGATAGATAGATAGATAGATAGATAGATAGATAGATAGATAGATAGATAGATAGATAGATAGATAGATAGATAGATAGATGTTCAAGTATGTGGTATGCTTTATAACGGTACAGTGAATATATTAGGATGTTCTAAAATGTTTAAATCCACTTTTTTGGCTGTTCTTTCGCTTGTGCTGTCAGTCAAATGCAAATCATAGAAAGTAGAAACACTTTACAGTGTCAAAATTGTGTTGCAAATACAAGGTGTGGTGAGCTTGGGGCAAGATTGAAAATGATGCTATTGTCTTCTATCCTAGGCTAAGCCCTGTCATTTGTAGCCTAGACATAACATGACACTCAAGGTGTTCAAGATTCACTGTTTAACTCTTCCCTTAATGACTCTTCTTTATAAATAGGCTATGCTAGACATAGAGAAGAATATGCAGTTAAACATTTCAAGTTTTCCCCATTTTAATCGGTACTTACATTAGCTGTTGATCATTTTTACTGTAGCATTCATATTTTAATACCATTACAATTATGTCATAAATTTTTCCAGATATGGCAATGTCATAATGTTTGCTAACATCATTCTACAAATATATATATACTAATGATTAATATACTTACTAAAACAATTTCCTAATCTCAGCTTTTGAAATATTTACATGTTTATTTGTGTTCGACTGCTGTTGTAGAGTAAAACTAACATTGCTAATGCTGAGCTTTACAAGCTGCTTCCCATATTCAAACTAATAACATGTGGACTATTGCCAGGTGCAGCTTATAAGAGCAATGATGTAATGTTTATACAATATAGGGATATTTCACTATGCTGTCAGACTGCTAACTCACCTGCGGTTATTCTATCCCAAAAGAATCCCCTCATCTTGAGTTGCATTGCAGACAGTGATCGCTCCGCAACTGAGGAAAGGGGGGTTCAAGGCCTATATGAACTGGTGCTAAACCCTAAGCTGAGGAACGGCTGCTTTGGCTGTGGTTCAAGAGCGGAGAGTGCAGAATCCTCCCTGGTCAGATCCTAAGCTGAAACGAGAGCTTGTGGCTTTGGCTCGATGTGTGGCCGCCTTAAATTGAAAGGAGGTGTTTCCCCAGGAGAGCTGGACTGTAATAAAATCTCTCTCCAACGTTTAAGAAGGAGCAGCTGCTCTGGAGCCAAACGTAAAAGTACAAAGCTCTAACAGAAAAAAAAGACAGGAGAAATGCTGGATTTCAGAAGAGTCTCCTATTGAAAAGTGACACTGGGTAGAAAACCCATCATTCTTATTTATGCATAACGCATTCCTCATATAGACTGTTAAAATTCAGAATAATCACAGGGTTAATCAAATGCTCATTTGGCATTTAATGAGATGCCATTATTGGTTAGATGCCTATCTCTATACTATATAATATTATGGAAACATTTGAATAAATTCATTCATTCAATCCTAACAACCTGATATATTTGGGCAGAGTTGAGCAAGCATCACCAAGAGCAATGGTATTACAATGGCAGTAATGTTGGAATACCTCTACTCAAGGGCTATGCTTTACGAAGTTATCATTAATTTACATGAAAAAAAAGATAAGTAGGGTGGGGGGGTCTGAGGTTCCAGCATTGCTCAGTCATGTTCTCACCCAGCATTCTGCAGCTCCACCATGCCAAGATGAAAGCTCATGCTCTATGTAACACAGTGAGGTGGAAAGCATGCCTGCTCTGCTCACAATCAAACCCCCCTTTGTTTAAAGCAAATAGCTTTCTAATCTGTGACGTGGAGAATATTTCAGACAACTGATTCTGATGGGAAATCATCAGCGGCTGTCAGGTAAACTCCAAAATACCCAAATGTTTTGACAGATTCCAAGGTTACTGCAATATTTTGATGGAAGTTGGACAAAATATTTTGATAAGGTGCCCTAGACGATTAAATTAATGGCATATTGTGGAGAGGATCTGCCACCTTCTGGGCATTATGTGAGGATCTGTAAAAAGATAAGACTTAGTGTTGTTAGTGTCACCCAGGCTTTTTAATGACTAACCACATTAGAGCTCAGTGAATGAATGGGTTTTGACTATGACGACATGCTTAGAATCTTTCACAATAATAATGTCAAATCCTGTGTTTCAGAATAAATTGGAATTTGCCGTATAGATCTGACAGCTTAAAAGACCTGGAGAGGTTTCAATAAAAGCACAGATCAACCATCAACAAGCCTACACGTCTTCAAACGGGCTCTCATGTGGGCTGTTGAATGTAACATAAAAATGTCTCACCTGGAATGGAATATGTATCATCATTTCCCTGAAAGAAACTTCTTAAAGCACCTGTTGCCTCATGCAGTTCAATATAGGATTAAAATTTGTTAGCCCTTTGAGACTATACTCCTATAAACTCTGAATCCCACTGCATTGTTACATACAAAGGTAAAAAAAAGTAAAAAAAAAACTGGACGTGCAAGCGAAGCAGATGTGCCAGTTCTTGACTATTAATATAGATGGAGAGAATATTAGAAAACGGTTGGGGAGGAAAGGATGTTAGGGAAACAGGAGGAATTAAGCATTACAAAGCTGAGATTTTTCAGCCTCAGATAAAGATCAAGACAAGCTTTTAGCTTGAATTGTAATCATTTTATTTCAGTTTTTAGTGCTGAATATACTGTACCTCCAGATGGAAAAGAAACACTGTCATTTTCCCTTTCGGTGTCACCTTGATTAATAGAATCTGGCATATGAATTACATAAATGATTGGTAAAAAAAAATTTGGGTTGAGGTCGAGGTCAGGAATAATTTAGGATTACCATTGTGGTTGGACCTCTCTTTTGGACTAATCTCTCAATGCATTTGAAAGCATTCCCTCTGAATGATGAGAAGATCCTCACCCTTCAAAGTGCAGAGCAGGTTTTGTGTGTCTAGCGTAAACATTGTCTGATGATAGTCTGAGATTAGAAGAGTAATGGGTCTCTAAAAGCAACATAAACTTTCCAGAACATTTGGTTCAATTAGAAAACAGTCCATATCAAAGGCTTTGAGGACATTCTGCACATATCAACCCCTCCCGGTTGCTTCACTAGTAAAAGGTCTATTTTTACACACCCATAATCACATATGCTATATCATGTTCTGATGTTACACCAACCTAATTGTTAGTGAAAGCCTGGCCCTTGTAGACCTTTAACATGATAAAGGTAAAACAGAAAGGATCATTTCTGTTCCATCCAAATTTTGAAGGTATGAAGAGGGGTTGAAGGTTGTTTGGGTATGAAAAGACTGGGGACTGAGTAAAACGCCACCCTTTAATGTACAATGTTAATGTTCACCCCTCCATTAGCAAAGATTCTACAGTATTACTTTGATCCAGGCAAAGCACTTAAACAGAGGTCAAACATTTTACTTTAAAAGGAAGAAACGATGTCTCAGAGAAACATGGTGCTGTAAGTCAAAGTCTTTTTTTCCCCTAAATATTGAGATCGGTGTTATAGAGTAGTAGTGATTTTCATATCAAATAAACAAATACTTTGACCTTTGGTAGCTTGTGCTCTTCGGGTCACACTGGTACACCTCTTGTGTGCGTTGTAATGGGTCACTGAGGAGGTCTTGTGTGAGAACAATGACAGAAAAGGCAGAAAAGTTAGAAACCAGATGAGCCAGAAGAAAGGACACAGTAAGTGAGACCATCAAGTCTGTTCACTCAAATCTTTCTAGTAGATCTTTAAAAATATGATAAATTATCCTATTTTCTCTCACCCTAGGCTGAGCCCTGGTTTTGTTATTTACAAAGCTGTCCAAATTATTTCAAATGATTTGATATGTCTTCAGTGCCATACTCTTAAAAATGAACTGGACCTCTAAACTGTTTGCACTGGTTCACAGAATAATTCCCAGGGTGGCTCCCAAGTGTAAGCAGGAGACCCTGTAATCTTGTTGGTCATGGATTAGCAAAGGTCTCAAAACAGAGTTTTGATTCAAGCTTTAGTAAATTCTAAGACCCATGTACATCTGAGATCCTTAGACCAATGATGTCTAAGATCTCAGATAATCCCACAAAACATTGGGATTTAAAAAAAAGTCAATTTGGTATATGTTCATTGTACTCAAGTCTTAACATAATATCAAACAAGATGTTTTATCACATCAGTCAAATGTAGTTTTGGTGGGAAAGATGGCTACAGTCACCCCAACAATGAATGCTTAGCAATGTTTGGACCCTGATGATGGTCATGAAGCAAGGGTTTACCTAATTTTCAGATTGTGTAATGCTAATTAATTAAGCAGGTGTTATGTTCTGCTAAGTACTGCTAATTTTGTCAGATCAATATTAATACCTGTCACTGGCATTTAACACTTTTGGATTCACTGCGTGTATGCATCTAAATTATGTTTAATCTGGTTTCGATAATGTGTTTGTTTTCAACTGCCCTCTAATCTTAAAAGTTAAAGGACTTCAATTGCTCAAGCTGAAAGTGTTAAAGAGCGGTCGATGTGTTATCGGTGTCCTGGCACTAATATCAGCAACTATCTGCTGCCCTGCCCTCCCTATCCGCCACTACAGCCTCCTCCTCCCTCCTCCTAACGCCCCTGCTCTGGCCTATGATTGATGGCTGGGAAATAGCAGCCATGTAGCAGGGCAGGAATGCCATTTCGGCACGATTCACACACCCCTACGAGATTCCAGTACGTCGGTGAGATGGCACGTCAGAGACGGTGCAAGAAAATGCTTGGATTTGATATTAATTCTTGTTTAAAACTGCAGGGAGAGAAATTGTTTAAAGAACGGCAGACCTACCAATCCAGCCCCACCAGCTTCCAAATGTGTGCTACCTACTGAAAAACCTGTCCTCTCCCTAATCTTCTGTTTCGAATATTATTCCTCCCTCTATATTCTAATATTTAATCTCACTTGATCACTTGCTTCCCCAACCCACCACTCTTTTGTAAATTCTGGCTTGCTGTCTTTTAACTACTGTCTCTCTTTCTCTCTCTCCAACCCTCCAACCCCATAGTTCACCCTTCCCCTATTTTTGTTGCCTCTGAAATCCATTTAGAAGCGCAAGGTAAACACTCGCTTTTCATAAACAAGCTTTTAAGGCCTGTACTCTGCGTTTTTCTCTCTCATAAAGTTGACGAAGCTTTACGGCTCGCTGGGCAACATTAGAGTGAAGAGGTTAAGTGGTGTGCTGCGCTGTAGTCACCTGCACTGACAGACACCTCACACAAGCCACAAGCACCACAGAAAGTGATGCAGTCTTTACATAAAAGGCAATAAATCTCTAGGCTTAATGAACCACCTGACATAGCTCTAAGTATATTTTGGTGGCTTTTAAATGCTGTTTCGAGTGGAAGAAATGTGTTGTAATGATGGAATATTTAAGCTTCCAATGGATCTTAGGACTGCAGTGAGGCAGCAGCATGCGGGATGTTGCTGTAACTAAGGTGGTGCTCCAATCCCTCGACAGGAATGGAATTTGGTTGTAACCAGACATTGTTTATTTGAACACCCACAAGGTATACTCAATCATCCCTAAAAGCTGCCATCAAACCTCTAGAACAATGATTCACCCCTTGGTTTCATCCTCAAAACTTTGAGGTTCTTTTTTTTTTGTTGCATTTAAATCTCACACAAGCCATTACTGTCAGTGAGGCGAGATGTTTTGGCTTTTATTGTTAGTTATGAGTGTTGGGTTTACTCCTTACTGCCATGAATCTCTTCTCGTTTGGGTCTGTTGGAAGGAGAATCAGTTCTGAGAATGGTTCTTGTATTACCAAATTGGTCTCAAATTATCTACATCACCAACATCTTTTGGGTTGGGTGTTTTAAAAACGAGTGTGTTTACCTTATGAGTTGAGTCATTTTAAGCAGGTGTAAACACATCATTCAGGCTTAAGTGCAGACAAATCAAGTGCATGGACCAAAAATCAGGTGTAATTGCTATCAAGTGCAAAAGCACTGTGACCAATAAAAGCACCATTTACTATTGTTGACCATTCGTTGCCTGTCTGTTCTGTTCAAAGTTATGTAAAAAAGACAAGCAAACACGTTGCCTTTTCTCACATCAGATCTTGCCAAAATGTTGCCAATTTAACTTATATTTATATTTGAGTTCACATTTTTGTCACTGTCATTGTCACTATGCAAGCCATGCCATAACCAAACACCCATACCAAATTTGTTTTTTGCCAAGATACTATGCAAGCTGACTTACAACATATGAGTTGGGCTACAAATAGTGCAGACATTTAATTAGTCAGGAAATCTTTACTGAATCATCCATACTGAATAATCTAATCAAATTTGCCCTCAAATATGCATGTGTTTCCCCCAAAGTAGAGTGATTTCACTAAAATAGTCATGCGCACAGAAGTGCAGCTTGTATAGCAGTATAGATTTACTGTCTTCTAAAAATAACTCAACATACAGCCATTATTGTTTAAATAACTGGCAACAAAAGTAAGTACACCCTAAGCAAAAATGTCAAAACTGTGTCCAAACTGTCAGTATTTTGTGTGAGCACCATCGTTATCTAGCACTGCCTAAATCTTCCTGGACATGAAATTCACCAGTGCTGCACAGGTTGTTGCTGAGATCCTCTTCCACTTCACCATAATGACATCAACGGAGCTGCTGGATGTTAGAAACATGGCGATTCGCCACCTTCTGCTTGAGGACTCAATTTTCTTGGTACTCCTCCCAATGCATCGCTACACATGCTAGACACCATCTGAGCCAAACAAGTTTATCTTAGTCTCATCAGAATTATCAGTCTCATAATTCATGCTCATTGACAGGTTGTCTTCAGCAAACTGTTTGTGGGATTTCTTGTGAGCCAGTTTCAGAAGAGGCATCCTTCTGGGACAACGGCATGTAAACCCTTGTTGCAGTGTGTGCTGTATGCACTGACAAGCGGACCTTCCTCGTATGCAACCTCTAAAGCAATGCTGCAGCACTCATGCATGTTTTTTGAAGCCAGATTCTACACCTGACACACAGCACGAGGACTAGCGTTACCGATCTTCTTATAGCCTCGGCTATCTTTGTGGAGAGCAACAATTCTAATTCTTAAATCCTCAGAGTTCTTTGCCATGAGGTGCCATGTTAAACATCTAGTGGTCAGTGTGAGAAAATTGTACTCGAAACACAAACATTTTACTGCTCATACAAAATACACACATTTTTATGGTCCTGTCAAACAGACAAAAACATGAACATGATGAATAGGACATGTGGCTTTGCATGGTTACACCACGTACAGCTGTTATCACTTAGGGTGTACTCACTTTTTTGCCAGCTATTTTGACAATAATGGCTGTATGTTGAGTTATTTTTCAGAGGACAGTAAATCTGTACTGCTGTACAAGCTGCTCACGGACTACTCTGAAATATATCCAAGTTTAATTTCTATAGTATTGTCCCTTAAGAAGATATACTAAAATGGTTTCTGAAATGTAAGGGGTGTACTCACTTTTGTGAGATACTACATATGAAGTACATCAGTAATGATTAATAAACACTACACTTTACATAACTTCTACTTTTAGAGGTAGTGTTATGTTGTTATGTAATGGAAAACAACATGCACATTTGCCTAGGATACAAATAGTACTGTTTTCGATTCATTACCAAGCCAAGCAATGCTGTATTCTCTGTGGGAAAAGTGCAATGAGCTAATATCTATGATTACCTACATTTATTGAGCTACTGAGCACTACACCTAACCAGCCTCCGTAAGGTTCTTCAATTAAAAGGGTGTCTTAGTTTTAGGTCAATGTGTTTGTGTGTGTCTCCTCTCTCTCAGCAATCTGCCACTGATTAAGTCTGGGTGGGACCAGTGATGTCACTGTGATCGGAGAGGTCCAGGTTGACCATCACGTTTGAGTCTGAGAATTGAGTCATTTCTGATTCAAGTGGCGAGGAGCATGGGTGGTTTTCCCAGCACGACAAACAGTAACTGAGATCATGGTATAATTAAGTGCAATATGTGATATATCTTTTGTGGGGTGGGTGAAATAGAAGGCCCACCCTCCTCCAGACTTGTTCAGCGATATAGAGGCTATACCTCTGTGTAAGCTAACATAGAATGCTCAAAGGAAACTAACCTCTTGAGGTAATTAATCTCTGTGGATAAAACATATATGCACACACACACACACACACACACACACACACACACACACACACACACACACACACAGACATACACACACTATTCTCTCTCTCTTTCTCTCTCTTTCCCCTATAACAGTGTCTCAATTTTCATGTGCTGGGACTTTTCACTCACTATGTATGGCCCACCCAGACCATGTGTGTATGACAAATACTTATAATAATGAGTATACTGAAAAGTTTTGTAAATGCACCAAAATCTATGCATTAATGAATACACACGGTTTTTTATTTTTATTGATTTTTTTTGTTGCATTTGTCATAATGCTTATATTGTGTGCATGGGTGTTCTCCAGATGTGTGACCTCTTCTTGCATCTTTCACGCTGTATTTTCACACTGATGAATTACAGCTGATGCTACACAACCTCTTTACATATCAAGCTCTTGCTTAAAATTCTACTGCTCTACTGCATCTCACTCATACTCTCACAAGTCTTAATCTCATAGTCTGTCTATTGCAAATCTCTGTCTATTTTTCATGTTTATTTTTCAAGTCTCTCAGGCTCATGCTTGGCAGTGCTCTCTTTTCTGCATTCATATCAAGATCAAGCCTGAGCATGTGCAAGGCAAGCCATCACTATGCCAGTCAATCGATCTGTCAGGTTCACAAAAGCCCGACAGATCATTCAAAGCAGACCAAAGCCGAATTAAGCTATGACACGGGGATGGGGGGACAAGACTCTAAAATCAAGCTTGTCGTATGATAAGTTCACCATGAGCTATTTGGATACAGATAGCAAGGTTCTTTTTCACATTGTTTATTTTGCTGGCTATTCATGTCTGTCAAAAAAATATGCATATTCCTGCACCAAGAACATTTGAATCAGTGCCAGCCTCATGCAGACCTTGAGCTCTGGAAAATGGAGAATGTCTGGGAAAGTTAAAATAAAAGGAGAGTCTAGTTCACTAGGGTTTTAGGATCTTCTGAGAAAATATGAGTCCAAGAATTCTCCAGTTTTGTGTTTCCCTGCACTTTGACCATGATACAAAACAACTGAAGTGACACAAACAGCATGCAGTTTCAAAGCAGAGTTCATCACAGCAGAGGCAGGGTATTCAGGATTTTAGGTGTTCTAATTCATCCCTGCTTAGCAGCAAGTGCAGCATAAAATACCTGGATAATATATGGTAAAAAGTACTTGACTCATAAAAAATACTGCCTTAAAAGTTTGTTCTCAAAAGATCCCCAAGTAGCAGCAGCACACACCCCCTGAACTGGCACATGTCTAAACTCCTATATGACCCTCGAGCAGGAGGCTCTCCTCATAAAGTGTCATGTCACAGTAGGGACTGAGTGTCAAGCATAGGTAAAAGAGAAAGTGATGACATCCACCACACACTGAGCAAAATTCTGCTTAGACAAGGGAGCCCCCATGTCTTTCCTACAAAACAAATAAACAGCTGTTCTGAGGATTGGGTGCCTGCTACCGTGTCTGTATATCACTGGCACTCAATCACATCACTCAACAGACTGATTTAAAAAGTATTTTTTTTAAAATGATCCGATATCAGAAATTCTGGATTTAGCCAGGGCAAAGGGTGCAATTTAATGATCTGATCACAATACAATGATCTGCAGATCTGGGTCCTGCCTAAATCATACTGAAATCTGTTCTATGATTGGCATAGCAAATCCTACCATATTCAAGCCATTGCAAAGTTCAGAATGGTTGTTGTGAACTTTGCTTAGAGCTTATTGAAGGCTCCTGTTTGGGGCAGAACCAGACCCCCTTCTCAGAAGATTGTAGTAGAAAGTGCTAAAATAAATATCATTCACACCTCTAGACATTATATACTCATACTTCTCTTATAAGTTTGGCTTATCACTGAGCTATATGTAAATCTTTAATGCTGTAGTCTCCGCTTCTGGATCATTTATTTCAAATGAGCCATTTTTTTTATGGAATTTCATTGAGAGTAATTTTGACTGTTTTCTGAGCTCTCTGCTAGCCAGTAATTCCAAGGCCTGGGCACTTGCCACTATCCAGCTGTTTAGACCAAGAGGCTCTGGCCAGGTTGTAAACTCAGAGTCAAATGTGTGAGTTCCTGCCACTGCTACACATTCAGTGCAAGAGATATTTGAATCAAGTACAGCATCCAAGAAGTGGTCAATTTCCAGGTAGGGAGGACATAGCTGTTGCCCTTCTTACCTGGACGGTCATGTCATATTATATCACATGGTGCGAATCCATGCTGCTCCATGCAGATTTTCAACTGGCCCCACAAGGCTTAGTGCTTCTTCCTTTCTTAGTCTTCTTCTACGCCTGATCTCTTGATGAAGTAAATATTCTCACATGGTTTTTATATGACCTCAGATACTCATGTTTCTGTTCCGATCTGAGCATGTCTAGCAGACATCTAATCATAGACAGCACTGAAATTAAATCCCAGCATGACTGAGCTGCTCTGTATCCCTTGCTAATGCACCCCCATTCTATCACATTACCTCATTGCTGTGTTCTTTCTACTGGCTTCCTGTAGCTGTGCAACCTGTAGATTACCTACCTACTAAATGGTCTAGCCCCCACTTACCTGAAGGCACATATCAGATCCCCCTTTTCAAGACATTTCCTTTTAAACATAACCCACTATCCATCAGAATATAAGATACATGTATGTATCAAGAAATGACTGTTCTCTGTACCGAAGGTGAAATAAACTTCCACTGGCTAGCCTAACAGGTAACTCACTGAATCTTTAAACAATGACTAAAGACCTACCTCGGAAGGCTTTGGGAATGCGACTGCGTTGTCCATGCTCTAAATAATAAGTCTAATCAGTCAAAATTAAAGACAGGCTGTCACTGGCGGGGTGACATCACGACCAGGGAGTATAAAGCGCACCTGGAGAGAAGATGGCTTCAGCTTCTGTAACCATGAAAGGAAGTACTGAAGGGGTGCCGGAGGTGTGGCTAGGGATGCAGTGTCTCGTTCTCTCAGGGAACTAGGGTTACATACGTGACCTAGAGACGTTCCCTTTCAGGAACTTAAACTGCGTCGGAACGCTTTGGGAACAAGAGCACCAAAAGAACCACATGGCCAGTCCCTGACTAGTGTGAGTTCTTTGAGGGACACTCCAGAGGACCAAGCTTTAGAGGCTGCCACACTCCGAGTCGAGAGAGCTCTGACCCTGAATGGATAGCCCAATAGCGTCAATAATCCACCTGCTTAGTGTCTGCTTATTAGCAGGAAGGCCTTTCCTCGGAGGGCCGTGGCAGATGAAAAGTTGTTCCGACATTCTCCAGGGACCCGTATGGTAGACATAGCAGTCCAGCGCTCGGACCGGGCACAGCCGGTTCAACCTCTCCTGGTCTGGGGAAAGCGATCTTGATGGACAAAGGTTTGAAGGTGGGCTCAAAAAGCTCAGCCTCCGGGTGTCGCGGAGAAAAGGAGTGGGTCTCCACCCACTAAGTGCCCAGACACAAGGCGTGATACGTCGAAACGGCAGATGTACATTAATGGTAGACAAAGTCAACTTTTTTGCAAACTGCTCCTGCAGAAACTCCAGCACTGAACCAACTGGGCAGTGAACGAGAGCAGAGCCCAAGCAGGGATCTCTCTCCCTCATGGAGGGAGCTCTGGGTTGGAGAATGGTCTCTACCACCTCGGTGGAGATACCCGAGCCTCTGAGCTGTGCCTCTTTAGGGGCCACAACCACAGCTTCCACAACTCAGGACGGGTAAACTACTGTGCCCCCTGATTGAGAGAGGAGATCCCTCCTCAAAGGAATTTCCCATGAAGGCTGCTCGAGGAGGGCCACCAGGTCCGTTAACCACAGACGGCCAGGCCACCGTGGGCTGCCAGGAGAAGACGGACTCCTTCCCGGTGAATTCTCTCCAGAACTCCCAAAAGCAGTGCGACGGGGAGGCGTAAAGACGCAGCCTCGGCCACGGTTGCGCCATAGCATCCAGTCCCAACAGGGTTGGTGGATATAAGGGAAACTGTAGGGGACAGTGCGATGTCTCTAAAGACATGAACAGGTCTAAGTTGGCTGTGACGAATTTCTCCAAAATCTGCTCCACCACCTGGGGGTGGAGGCACCACTCCCCGGGCTTGGACCCCTGTCTCGACAGGGTGTCTGCTGCTTCGTTCAAGCGGCCTGGGATATAGGCTGCTCAGAAGGACCAAAGAGTAGGAACCAGGGATCTCTCCACGCATCTAAGGCACGTAGGCATCACCGTGTGACCTTGATTGTGCAGAGGGGATTGAACCCCCGGGCTTTGAGCCACCACTAAAGGGGTCTCATGTAAAGGAGGCCAAGTGAAATGGCACTGGACACTGCTGCCATGAGCCCGAGCAGTCTCTGGAACTGCTTGACACTGAGTGACTGTCAAGCAGTCACTCACTGGACACTTTGTGGCCCGTAGTGTCAGAAAACTGGCCGCCCAAGGGATCTCCCAGATCCCGCAGCAGGTTGGCTTTGTATGCCTGCAGTACCGACATGGTGTGCAGACCTTCAGCGGCCTGACCTGCTGAGGCGTAAGCCTTACCCACCAGCGCCGAGGTAGTGCGCAGGGGCTTGGTGGGTAATGTCAGAAATTTTGGGGAAGATGCCACACCTGGGGAGAGATAGCGTGCTAGTGTCTCTACACGTGCATGACACTATAGCCATAATCCCTAACCCCCGAGACGTTGGAATAAACCACGGTCTTGGGGCTGAAGGGGTGTGACAAGAAAGGCCGCACCCAGGACCTGGACACCTTGGTGTGAAGGTCAGGGAAAAATGGCAAGCCCCGACACTGAGGCTGTGACACCGGGAGCAAAAAATGTTTATCAGGCTTGCCCGAGGGAAGGGCTTAATGCTCAACGGCCGGCCAAGCTATATCGAGCTTCTGAACAGCACGTGTCACAACCTCCAGGAGCTCCTCACTATCGGGTAGGTAGGAGCGAGCCCCACCCCCCCTCCTTGTAGGAAGAGAAGCAGAACCGTGTGCTCTCATGACTGGGGGAAACACATCACCAAGAGGCGTGGTTCCGAAGCTGAACGAGAGTCGGACCAAGCAGTGGAGGAAGGAGGAAGGTGCCCTTTACAAGTCTTTTATTATCCCACTTAGCAATCAAGTCCACGTCTAGAGGAAAATATGCTTGTTGTTTAGAGTGAATACACAATTCATGGAGATGCAAATTAGCAGGAATGCAGCTCTATTACATTAAGCAATATTAAAAAACAGTTAGCAATATATAAATGGGAAACAAGTGCCACTTAACAAATCCAGTCACAATTTCCAATAGTCAGGTAGATGGTAGGAAATGTGAAATACTAAAAATACAAGGGACTTCTGACCTGGTGGGGAAAGAAAATAGTGCCACTTATCACACAGTGATTAAAAGCTACTTAGAATATTCACATGTAAGTATAGTAAATTCTAAAACAATGAATGCTAACAAGACCTTTAGAAATAACCCTCTAGAATACTACTAATTATGGTCATCATTTAGAAGAAATAAAATTAGCTAGAAAAGAATAAAAAGAGACCAACTTTTGGAGAACACGTGCCAAGGGGGTATTTTACACTGCTCCTTGTATTTAACTCATAAAATCACTGTTACATTAATAAGTGATTTACTGCTAACCATTTCACTTTGCCAGACAAGTTATGCCCCTCCGGGATGAAACTGGCATATGTTAAACAGTCTTTGTGGTGCGAACATTCTGCCATTGCATACATGCAGTATATGTACTGTTGTTGTGAACTTTGAAAAATACTAAGCAAATATGCATACAAATGTTTTTAGGTGAGGTCAAATATTATTATTATTATTATTATTATTATTATTATTATTATTAAGTACATTTTACATTATTAAGTACATTATTTACAAGTGTCAATCTGCCTCATTTCATTCAGCCGATGTGTACTTGAAAAGGCTCATAGTACCTACTATTTCATATTTTTAATTTTAGAAATCACACTATAGCTTAGTGCACATCTGCTAAAACACTGTTAAAAAGCAATGTCTGCGAGCTGTGGCTAACAGAGATGGGTACAAATACTTTGTTACTGTTCTTAAGTAATCTATTTCTTCACTGTTCAGCATTCCTGGCTATCACAAACCACGGATGTAGACTAGCATATGAAGCTAACAACAAGTCAGGCAGAAGGCAACAAGAAATATGGTTAATGTGGATGAGACAGAGGGAGTCAGCGATGTAAACATGACTGAGAACAGAGACATTCCTGATTACCTGATCATCCTCATCATCCTCTTTTCTCTGCTTGTGTTCTATATGGAGGTTGTTCAACATAGTCATATGTTGTGTGGTACAGTTACCAGCATCACACTAAAACAGTTAGTAGTAATGGCTACTTGTAAACCCATACTTCTTTACTTTAACTTAAGTAAAAAAATATATATACTCAGTAACTTTTAATAAAAATAAAAAAATCCAAAAACTCATCCTGTGTGCAGGCTTGAATTTCACTGGGATGAGGACAAAATAAAATGTAAATCGAAAGGCTCCTTTCACTGCAACCAAAGCTGCACCACCCGCCTACATCATCTCTAGCAGAAGCATTAATAATAACCTTATAAACCCCAGCTTTCCATGCATTTTTGCACATTTATTTTCCATACATTATGTTTTTACATTACGGGCATTTGAAATGAAGGCAAATTTTGTGTTTTTGTGCAAATTCTACAGGAAAGAAAACAAAAAAGTAAAAATTGTTATTGGAAAAAGCTTAATAACTATTTTAAACTGTTTTGGCTTTCCTTATGTTTCTTGAAAAGTCTGTCTTGTAAATGTCCTGCAGAGGTGGGAAGTATTTGTACTCCGTTGCTGTACTTAAGTAGATTTTTCTGGTATCAGTACTTTACTATTTACTTTTACAATAGTATATAATGTAATTATAATAGTATAATAGTTAATAACGGGTTAATGTAAATTCATTTTAACTGCACCAATTTTACTAACACGCAATTAATGCATTTCTGTTTGACCATTTTTAACAAAATTATAAATAAATAAATATAAAAGAGGCAAAATTAAAACCTGCAGTGCAACATACTTTTATTCACAACGTCCTTTCTTTACTCAGATATATAAAGAAATAAACTCCCTCGAAAAATAACTTGTAATCAGTATACATTTGCTTTACTGATGCGCCAAGCCTCAAATCAGTCGACAAACGTGGCGGCGCATTTTGTGGCATTTTTTCCTCATAAAGCCGAAACAAACCTAAATTACTGTCCTTTTTGATCATACAGATAAGAGCAACACACCATTTGAATCTGTAAAGGGTCTACTTTTATTTGTACAAACTCATAATAACAACAAAACGCTGCTTTTGTAAAATATAACAAACAGACAGGGGGTGCTCTATGCGGTCTCTGTCATCTCTCTTCATAAAACAACCTGAATCTCAGTGAATACTTGCCTCACAGACATAATAAATATATGAATAGAAAGCTCAAATTGTCCTGTCCTGATTTACGTATCATCAGTGGTGGGCCGTGCATTTGGTACCTGGGCCTTCAGTGGGGACCTACCCGACTTAATCCACCTCCTAATACCAACACTATTACATCGCAATTATAGAAACCATAATGCTATACAAAAACGCAATATAACAACGCGTGGCATTACAGAGAGAGAGGCATTCTACATATGGAGGGTGAATACCATTTTTACTAAAGCAAAAAATCCAGTTAAGACAACTCAAAAACCTCTACACTACAACTGCAACTGTGCCACCTACATTATCTGGAGCAGTTCAGGATCAATATTTGTCTAATAACATAACAAAAACATAAAAAATAAAATAAAATACAACCTACTCACCAGAGATGCATATAATATATAATAAGGCTGTAATCCAGTGGTACCACTCATATTCACTTGCCTGGAAGTGGCGGAAAATACCATATTTTCTGGACTATAAGCCGTTACTTTTTTCCCACTCTTTGAACCCCGTGGCTTAAACAACAAAGCAGCTAATTTATTGATTTTTCCTGGGTTTTACAAGCTTCATGCCAAAAAACTAAGCACCATAACATTAGCCCAATGAAATTGCCGAACGGGTTAAGGTGAACCAATTAAACTCTTTATATTAAATCAGACGCGCTCCCACTGAATCGGACCGCACCACATCTTAAATATGGATGAGGTTTCTCTGACGTTTGACCTGCCGCTCACTCGGACTGTCAACAGGAAATGCGAATCATTCGTCACGCTGAAAACAACAGGGCATGACGCACTTCACCTGTGTTCTGAGCTGCACGGCATCGGGAGGAAAGCTTCACCGATGGTGATTTTTAAACGCACGACGATGCCATAAGATAAACTCCCGAGAAAAATTGTTGTGAAAGGAAGGAGGAAGACAGTGAACAATGACTTTCTTGGTAGGCTACTGTTTAGATACAAGCCGTGTAACAGACACTGTCTTTTGTTAAAGCCTGTGTAAAGTTCATTAATTTCAATGTAGACACTGCGGCTTATAGACAGGTGCGGCGTATGTATGTTCAAAATAAAAATCTTTGTAAAATTCAGTGGGTGCGGCTTATATTTGGGTGCGTTTAATAGTCTGGTAGCTAGCTTCGGGGTTGGCCGACCTCTCCTCACGATATCTAGCTTTTCTTGAAAATTGATTTTTATGAATGTCCGAGACCAAATAAATTTTTCTTGCTCCATAAGCATAATAAATTCTAACTCTTATGTATTAATTTATGCACATCGCTACAGACTTGTTTTGCCAGTCGAACTTGGCTGTAACAGCTTCCCTCTGACCAACCAATCAGAGAGTAAAAAAAATTTGAAATCTGATTGGTTAAAGAAACAGAGCTAATTCTTAAGGGGGTAAAAGGGCCAGCAGTATTAACTTTAAAGGCCCTGGGCAGATTAGATTGACATGGCAGCAAATAGAGGCTGAAATCTGATTGGACAAAAAATCTAACTTTAACATACCCGTGCTGGAAGCAGTGCAGCCAAGAGAAATGCTACGAAATGAAGAGATTAAACTTTTGGAAATAAATTAATATAATTTCATAGAACAAATATTAGAATTTAGGTTGAAAATGTAGGTCAGTGCTTCTTCTAGTGTTTAGGCCAGAAAAGAAGGTTTTGCTGACCCTGACCGCCCACCACTGTGTATCATAATTACTTTAATACTTTTACAAGAATATTTTGTTTTCAACAGCTTCATACTTATTAATATTATGTGCAGAGCTACCCACAGTTCTGAAGGTCTTACTTCAGATAGATACCTTTGACCCAAGCAACACGTGAGCCGATGACTGAAATCTGACTGGATAGAAACTCCAACGTAAACACACACTTTGGTGCTCTGCTTCTTGCAGCAACGCACTCGAAAAAAAGCTATGTAATTAAGAAAATAGACAATTGGGAATAATTTTATACAGATTAATAGACAAGACAAAAATACATTAAAATGTAAGTCATTGTTTCTGATAAAGTTTAGGCCAGCAGAGAAGGCCTTTCAAGCTTTGACTGTCCACCACTGCGGTCTTTATAATTGTAATATCAGCATTCATTTTGGAGTAATTGTGAACTTTCATAAAGTAAAAAATTAAATTTTTATGCAACCACTCAAAATGATGCCTAATTACTTTCTTCTGATATTCACTCTACTAAACCCAAAGTAGGAGGCACTGCTTTCAAATTTTTCACCAAATGTAATTCACCATCTGTTAACAGGCCCTAGTTGCTAGGCAGATTACCTATTGCAGACAGATGTGATTGGAGGAGATGACTAAGGATAATAAATTCAGGTAATTCTACTACACACCCTTTACCCTTCACAGTAATTTACTCATTTGTCTCTCTATGTCCTCATTTTTGTTTGTTTGTTCTTTGTTTCTAATGTTTGTGTTTTATGTTTGCGATATAAAATAAAAAAAGAGATTCTGCACTTGCATCCGCTTTCCTCATACAACATGACAAAACATGGGACCCAATAAAATGAATGGAAAAGATAAAAGAATTAAGCCAAGCAAGAGGCCCTCATTTAGGGGAACCGCAGCCTTTGAGAGCTACAGGGGAGGGAAAGCTTGATTAAAGCAACTGAAGAATGGCTCAATGATATGCTATGTCAACCCAATGGCAACCATCTCCCATCTTTTCTCTTCTGAGGATGTCACCAGGCCCCTTTTCCCAGATGAGGATGCCGCTGTGATTTTTGTGCCTGGATGAAGACATCGCTCCACCCCTGCCTGGCTGAGGATGTTGCTCCGCCCCCTGTCCAGCTGAGGATGTCGTGCCACCTTCCTGCTTGGGTAAAGATGTTGCTTCTCACTCTGGCCTCAAGAAAAATGTCACTCCTCCCTCTAACCTTACAAAGAGTATTGCTTCTTCTCAGACTCTGCTTTGGACTCTGCTATTTGACTATAACATTTTTAATAATTATTTACACTTTAAATTGTAAATCGTGAACTCCTTTTTTTAATGCTTTAGTAGGCTTCTTTACTGAGTCTCACCTACATTGAGTCTCTCTATACTTTCAGACAGGAAAATGATTAATTATGTTTCTCACTACAGCAAGTTGGTACATCCTGGCACATGTATGTGCTGACTCAGGACAAGTTGGACAAGTGCAATAATCAATGATATGGAACTTCCAGCGGCCAGTACATGATCGGTCAACTGTTGCTTTCCACATTTGGTCTAATTGTATTGCAAGACAATTTGAATCCTTATGTCCTCTCTGTTGCTCACAACTCCATCTTTTTGTTTATAAGGAGGATCTTTTCTTTTTCATAGTGCATTAAGGCAACATTACAGTTGTGTCAGTGAATGTAAACATTGAGAATATTATGCACCTTTTTTATATATATATATATTTTGGGAAACTCTAGTTTGTTTTCCTTCTTGTTCATAGTGTAATTAGTTTGTCTATAATAAGCTATTCCCATAGGTTGAAGGTCATGATGAAGGTCATGAAAAATGATCACATTATGACCATGTCATATCTAACACAACTTGATAAATTTGTTTTTCAAAGGTAACTCTCAGTTGTTTGTGCTTTTTGTTCCTGAGCTACTTTTTGGCCTCGGTAAACAGACACAAGCATTTACATTTCTTTGTAATTGTTTTTTTATCGTCACATGTCATGATTTCTGCTTCTGTTTAGATAGCTTGAATTCTGTTCAGAAAATCTTTTTTGGAAACTTAACTCTGTCTGGTATATTGGCAAAAACACAGATCAGTGTTTCTATGTTATGAACTGGCTCACATTCACACAAAATCTTTGTCTTTGTAAATTGCCAGAAGATTAGTGGGTATACCACATTTTTGAGGACTGAGCAGTCCGTACTTCTGAGGTTCTCCATGGAATGTGTATCAGGTATTAACCTTTCAAGCTACAGCCTTTAATAATACAGTCACAACACAGCTGCATATTTCAATCACAGATGGCCGGCAGGGAGTTCAAGTCTATCAGCTGGGTGCTCGTCAATTCCCATCAAACTGCTAATTACACCTTGAACAATGCCGCTTCCTTAAAGACACAGCGCCACTTTATGGCCAGGTTGAACCAAGCTACCCAGACAGGAAGCAAGGCATAGGCTGGATGTGACATTTGGAGAGCAAAGCCTATGTTTTAGGAAATCTTGGCAGGATGAAGGAGACAGCTGTTTGCAAAATTAGGAAAAAAGCAGCAGGTATTTGTGAGCCACAGAGAGAGGAATGTTTTTGGAGCATGCAGAAAGCATGTCAATGTGGGGCTCAGACAGTATAATTAAAGTTGTGTAGGTAATGGCATTATCAACAACAGCAACATCTGTCTCTCACAAACCAAGGAGTATAAATGAAGCTTGGTTTGATGTTTGTCATGGGAAAAAATATTGATTCATGAACTGCGTTTTGAGTCTGTTTACATTTACGGCAACATTTCATATATTGCATTTATTAATTCTTAGGAACCTAATAGTGAACATCACAGGGTTGTTATGAAAAATAAATGAATGAGCATCAAATAAAAATGGCTCCTTCTCGAATAAAACTTTCATGAATACTTTGCTTTCTATCATTTAAACATCTTCACGACAACAATAGATTCGGAGGACCTTAGCTCTACCAATATAACTTTGACAACCTCCAAAAAGAAAGAAGTCACCCTAGGAACTTGATGTGTAAATGGATCATCGCAAATGTTGGCACAAAGAAAGAGTTATTTCATAGTGATGCCACCGAGTTCATGTGTTTCAATGTTCAGACCAATAATTTCATCATGTACAAGCAGGAATGAATAACAGTAAAAGGAGAGCATAACAGAGAGGGAGAAAATAGGCGAGTCTTAGAATTGCTGTTAACTGTAGGTCATCAGACAAATATGTTACTATTATCATTTCAAAATCTCAAATATTTATTGAATTCCCACCCACCTCTTAAGCTTTGAAGCATGCCATCTAGGTACAGACACAGCAAGAACAAGTGGGAGTTTTATTTCACACCCCTGAAGTCTTACAACTGGAGACAAAAGTAATTAAATGCAATAGCGATGTTTCATTTTTATCTATCGGTGTTATCTTTGCTGTCACATCATCATAATCAGACCGTAAGAAAGAATACACCTTAGTGAAGTAATGGCTGTTCTAAGAGCTGATAGTGTGTGCTGTCAGGTTTTGGACACAAATTCTGGAGTGAACTATGAGATAAACTGTCTAGGGGTCACTGTCATGTTTTGACGCAACCTCAGAAATAATCTCATCAGTGATGGTGTGAACAATACTACAATTACATCAGCCTGAACAAAAGATTCATCCTGAGACTGACTTGTTTTTTTCTTCTGTTAACCAAAAACTAGACCTTAACTCTGACAGGTAAATATTGCTCTTCTTATTTTACATTTCATCGTGCAAGTCGTAAAAAATCGTACAAAGAAAGTCACAGTATTGTGTAAAGTTTGGGCATTTCCACCCCTTTATTATGAAACATTGGTTTGAGATCTTGCTCTAATTATAACTTATGCTGGCTCTGGCTTGCACAGACCAGGCTGTGTAAGGAGATGGGGTATTCGCTGCACTACCAACACACACCAATGGCTTCTGCTTTCCTGAGACATACTTGGAGGAGACCTTTGCAACCAGATGCTCCTCTAGTGCACTAGTTCCAATAGCTATTCCACCAGTTATCAGGTCTGAGATCAAATATCATAAAGATAATGAGAAATTCTTCCAAAACACACACACACACACACACACACACACACACACACACACACACACACACACACACACACACACACTCTCTCTCTCTTTTTTCTTATGCTAGAGACATGGTGCATGCATGTCACCTTGAATGCCAAGAATATTGAGGGTCTGTAAATGAGACGTTAGAGTGTAATAAGCTGTATCTGTATGAGAGAAGAATTGAGCATAAGAGGAAGAGAGAAACAAAGTTGTATCAGATAGAAGACTCTGAGCATGGTGGTTGTGTGTGTGTGTGTGTGTGTGTGTGTGTGTGTGTGTGTGTGTGTGTGGCACACTCTCATGTGCCATAGCGTGTGTGCCTAGCCCATGCTCATGTGGGTAATCTAAGAGATTTAGCATATCTCCCCCAATCGGCCATAAATATTCAACATGGCATCTCACAAACCAGGCAGAGTGTGGTTTGTCTATGGTCTATGTAGCTATAGTGGTGTTGTTCAAGATAACCTGCTCTGGTTATTCAGAGAACACACACACACAAAGCAGATATTCCCTTGGCTTTAGGCCGATCTACCCCACTGGGACTGATAATCAAAGATGTTTGCTTGGATTTAAATCTCTTCAAATGAATGATGGTACAGGAATTCATTCACCATAATTATTCAGACAATACCTTAAGGATTCCGGGAATGTGCATGGTACTCGGCAAAAGATGTTCGAAATGGTTGTAAAACAGCCAGTGATAACAGTATGGGCAATTAATGCGTTATTTTCCATGTTGTAAGACTTACTGAGGGGCTAAATTATGCTGAAAAAGTCTGTTAGCCAATCCCAAGTCTGTACTATAAAGGACAGATGCAGACAACTGATCACACGCACATGCACACACTCATGCGCACATGAACACACACATACACACACACACACACACACACACACACACACATACACATACACATACACACCAGATGCCCTACATCATAAGCAGCTGTAGGTCTCCACCCTTGATTCTGTCTTAGACTGTAGTATTTTCACTCATGACAGACCTTCACTCGCTTACTCGAAGCACCTCAGAGCAGAGCAAGAGAGAAAGTGCATAAGATCGAATTAACTACTGACCCCTAGCTGTTGCCCTCTATTATGGCTTAGCGAGAGAAAGATTATCAAATGCCTTTTCTAAAGCACCTGCTGACCTCTTGTTTAGCATACATGCATTTGACACAATTAGAATTTCCTTAACTTTACATCCAGCTGCATGTACAATCTTCATGTACAGTAAACCAAGATATGCCGAGATTCTTAATTGTTTGCAGTACAGACCCAGATTTAGGGTTTTCCCGATTTTTTTTGGAACTTTCTGAATTAAATCATGAAGCATCTTTGAAAACACTCAAAGTAACAGTAGATTTGAAATACGGACACATAGATTAGGTGTTATCAAAACTGAAGTACATCCAGCAACATTGGCAAGCGAAAACATTTTTATCCCAGACGATTTGGCTGCCCCCAACTGTGTAACTCAAAATTTAATTGCTGCTTAGACAATGATCTGTCCAATAGGGTCTACTTTAGCTAACTCTGAACTAAGTATTAAAAAAAAAACCTGAAAAAAAAACCAAGGGGGAAAAAAAGAAGGAATCTAGATGATAAAAAAAACAGAAGAGAAAACTCTCTGTCCATGAGGTCCTAGGTCAAACAAAGCATAGAGAAATATTGATCTTAATTTCTGGGAAGTCTAAACATTTACCTTGAAACAGAATGGGTTTGTTGCAATAAACTCCCTAAAAAAATCTAGTTTAAAGTTTCTCGGCAAGCGTTTGAACTATTGCGTATTATCTCTTTCTACCTCACCTTTTCACACATCCCTGTAACTGATTGAACCACACGGGCCAGCCAAATGGGAAATCAATTTCTACTCGGGACGGCTTGTCGACTGCAGCCCCCACCTTATCAAACCCTGTCTCTCCCATCGACGCCATCGTACACACTTAATCACCTCCCTCTGTAAGATTTAACTAAACATAAAACCTATTTGAATATGGCAGTGGTCCATAGTTCTCACAGTGAGATTTACATGTTGGGATTAAAAGAGTAAGAACTCGGGATAGCTTTGGATTTATTAAAGTGACTGGTGCATAAAAAATGCTTATCATCTCTCATAATCTACATCAAGGTGGCAAAACTGGGGGAGAAAATTAATTTTAAAGTGTATTTCAAAAATAATGGGACCTCTGACATTGAGTATGTGCTTTTAGAGAAAATCAATGAAATGTTAATCATTATTTCATTATTATTTAATGGGAAATCTGTGGATATAAATGACAGGAAAAATAGGTTACAAAATCGAATTTGTTTAAAGCAGTCACAAAACGTGGTAGACAGAATATGTTCATTATTATTTAAGTAAATCCCAGACAAACTTTAGACTATTATAAGTTAGGTTAACGACAAACACATTTTCTTTTAGACCCACAAGGATTCTTCCACTAAACCAGCAGCTTGTCACATTCTGGGAAAATTTCTTCTAAAAAAACAGAATCAAGTGATTAATAACTGTATCATTTAAAAACATTAAAGAATTTATGTTCCTCCCAATGAATCTTCTATTTATCTTCTATATGCTGTTTTTTTTACCTGACACGTATATATATATATATATATATATATATATATATATATATATATATATATATATATATATATATATATATATATATATATATAAATAACCACACTGCCACAGGTAGTGGTTGACCACACGCTGTTGTGCCTCTACGCCTCTAGTGACTCAATCAAAGCTGGTCTTAGCCACCTGGAGCGAGGCCAGTGCAGCATATTTTGCAATCAAAGCAAAAGGTGATGTCAAGAAGAGCTCCATTTTGTATATTTGCCCCCTGGTCATTATTCGGCTCGACTGATGAGCAAATCAGGCTTAATTGCTGCAGGAAAAGCCACAGTCATCTGCTGGGATGATGTGAAGGAAAATGAGGTTCCGTTAAAAGCTGACCACACAGTGCTCGGGACTGTCTGCTCTTGCCCTTAGGCATCCGTGCTGCTTCCTTGTACACCATATCCCGCTCGTTTCATGTGGGTGGTAAACACGGAACCACCTGGAGATTGACATTTTAAAGTGGGGTCAGTCATTCACCCTGGAATTCATCATGGCCTCTTTGGATTTCTCCTATTAATCTTTTTAGCGGTGTGGTTAATGAGTCAGGGTGAATGCCATCTTGAGCTCAAGGGAGGACCTTAGAATCAGTCCGGACTTTTTATGCATATCGCCTTTCCATTACATACTGCAGCCGTCTCAAGGATACAAACCACTGTCAAGAACTAAACATCCCAAAATGTGAGACTGGTATTCACAATCCCCCTTGATTGCGTTTTTCCTTTCCACTTATCAGGCAGGGGGTCCTGACCTAATAATGGCAACAGTAATTACCTTTGCTGATTGCTGGCTGAAATTGTGCATGTATTGTACTCCACGTATTGTACAGAGCTCTGCTTTCTCAGGCTTTAGCCCTTTAATCTCAATAGAACTTTGATCAGCCCTCTGATCAAAACCTGAAGGAAAATTAAAGACCTTCGACTCGCAATGTTCTGCAGGTGGGCACATCACCAAGGTTTGCATTGTCTGGTCGCCATGATAGCAGGACACACAGTATGAACTCAAGCTACACCAAAGGAGCTTTTTATATCAGGTCAAGTGGGTTTAAAGGTCATTCCACTATTTTCTGTAGCCTATGGTTGTACAGTGCAGTCTGTATTTTACACTCTTTATAGTCTTGCGTACTGTACAACAGTACACAAGACTATATTGAGTGTAAAATACACAACATTGGGCAACTATAAGTAAACAGAACAAGAAATACACAGGACAGTATTGATGTAGTGCAATGACTACAAAACAGTGTTGTGTGGCAAAGCTATTGCAATGACAGGCTAGTAACTACTGAAGTAGTGTACAGTGCATCCGGAGAGTATTCACAGCACTTCACTTTTTCTACATTTTGTTATGTCACAGCCTTATTTCAAAATGGATTAAATTCACTATTTTCTTTAAAATTCTACAAACAATATCCCAATGTTTGAAATCTTTGCAAATTGACTACAAAAAAATAAATAAATAAAATAAAATCAGATGTTCATAAATATTCACAGTATTTGCCATGACGCTTAAAATTGAGCTCCTGTTTCCAATGAACATCCTTGCGATGTTTCTACAACTTGATTGGAGTCCACCTGTGCTAATTTCATTTGATTGGACATGATTCGGAAAGGCACACACCTGTCTATATAAGGTCCCACAGTTAACATTGCATGTCAGAGGAAAAACCAAGCTATGAAGACCAAGGAATTGCCTGTAGACCTCTGAGACAGGATTGTTTCGAGGCACAGATCCAGGGAAGGGTACAAAAATTCTGCAGCATTGAAGGCACAAATGAGCACAGTGGCCTCATCATCCGTAAATGGAAGAAGTTCGGAAAAACCTTAGTCAGGGAGGTGACCAAGAAACCGAAGGTCACTCTGAAAAAGCTCCAAAAGAACAACCATCACTGCAGCACTCCACCAATGAAACTGTAAAGTAGAGTGGCCAGGCAGAAGCCACTCCTTAGCAAAAGGCACATGACAGGCCGCCTGGAGTTTGCCAAAAGGCACCTGAAAGGCTCTCAGACCATGAGAAACAAAATTCTCTGGTGTAATGAAACAAAGATTAAACGTGATGTCTGGAGGAACCCAGGCATCGCTCATCACCTGGGCAATACCATCCCTACAATGAAGCATGGTGGTGGCAGCATCATGCTGTTGGGATGTTTCTCAGCTGCAGGAACTGGGAGACTAGCCAGGGTCGAAAAAATATGAATGCAGCAAAGTACAGAGAGATCCTTGATGACCTGCTCCAGAGCGCTCTGGACTTCAGAATAAGGCAGCAGTTCATCTTCCAACAGGACAACGAACCTAAGCACACAGCCAAGATAAAAAAGGAGTGGCTATAGGACATTTCTTTGAATGTCCTTGAGTGGCTCAGCCAGAGCCCAGACTTGAACATATTTGGAGAGATCTGAAAATGCAAGGAGAATGCAAAGAAAAATGGGAGGAACTGCCCAAACACAGGTGTGCCAAGCTTGTAGCATCATACCAAAAAAGACTTAAAGCTATAACTGGTATCAAAAGTGCTTCAACAAAATATTGAGCAAAAGCTGTGAATACTTTCCGGATGCACTGTAGCAATGTTCGAAACAGAAAAGTAGAATAGAAAGTGTCCAATACAGCAATTTTTGCCATCCTTGTGATTTATGAATAACAAGTTCTATGTTAAATAGAATTTCAGTCCACATATAAAGAGGACTGTCCCTCCTTAATTTTGCCTCTGCACTTACACTGCTGAATGTTTTTAAAGGCATGTGGCTTATGTGTATGTATGTTTTTGAGTAAAGGGGTGAGGGTTAGAAGGGTCTAAATTCAGAGAAGGATAGAAGCATGTTGCACAACCTCTTCTTTCACTCGCACATTTCGACACAGAGTAAACAAGCGGTTCTCACAAAGTCTACTACTAATCTCGCCTGTACTCCCTTGTTGAGGAGACCCCACAAGTAAGGGGGCACAGAAAAGCAAAGGTAAGGTTCACCATATCTCACAGATCAACTTCTGGCACCCAGACCTGGCACATATAAACAAAGTCACAGCTTAATTATAATTCATAGTACCCCCTTTCCCTTTATACTGTGGATGCATGTCAAACAGTTGTGACCAGACAGTGCAGATTACTGAAGATTTGCAACACAGGAGGATTATCCAAGAATGCCTGACTTTGATCTCTTTACTCGTAGCTTTGGATTTCATGTAATTATTCAAAGGAACATTTTTTTTTTCTCCACAAAGTAAATGATGTATGGCTCTAATGATTTCTTAATTTTGCACTGTAAGACAGCCTTATCTTGCACTAGCGTGCATGTGAGTGTGTACACAAGGATGTGCATTTCAATGTGTGATAAGTCTGCTATACACAGTGGAGAGGTGAAGATATATGCTTGTAATTTTTTTAACAGCAATAATTTATGTAGCAAATATGTCTCCTCCCTTATTAAAGCAATATCACCTGCACCCTACTTCAAGCTAGAAATAAATTGCTCAAAATAACATAACAGGTCAAGACAATGCACTAAGTGGTTATAGTATCAGTAACCTATTACTTTGTATAGTGCAGTTGAATTGATTAAGGTGGGCATGTTGGTGCAATGGATAACTTTGCTTTTTGTGTGTGTGTGTGTGTGTGTGTGTGTGTGTGTGTGTGTGTGTGTGTGTGTGTGTGTGTGCATGTTCCCTTGAAAATGAAATGGTGTCCCACTCAGGGTGCATTCCTGCCGTATCCCCAGTGTTCCCAGGATTCCAGATCAAACACAATCCTGACCAGGATAAAGTGACTGCTAAAGATGAATGTATAAATTGATTGAGCTCCACAGAGAATATAGACAAGTTTGAGTATGTGACACTAACAGTTCAAAACATAATGGTTGTAGCCATCAGAGCTTTTGTTGTATATTGAGAACGCCAATATTTGAAAAGAAAAAAAAAAAAATCTTTCAGTGGAAATGAAATACATTGTGAAACAAGACAGGAAATGTCTTTGCTTCCCATTCTCATTGTCTCTGTCTGCATAGACATCAGGTTGCATGCTATAAAGAAAGAGATGAAAGATGCAAGATGAAAGTACGCCTGCATGTAGGTTGAGGGAGACGGCAGAATATAATCTCCAAAGCGATCCCATCCCTAACGTAGAGCGGGCTATAAGGGTTCCCCTTCTTTTTTTTTTAAAAATGTGCCATCAAAGCTCTTCAGGCGAGGTGAAAGGACAAGCACAATGCTAATGTTGCTGACGCATCAAAGATGATCATTATCTACCAGTACATAGCTTGCAACCTGTTTCAGGATGTGTTTCGATTATGTTGAGGCCTTGTTATTGTCATCATGTGCTGTAGAGCTTTCTTACTTCAAGTGTGACCAGATGCTGGTTTTGCAGTTTGGGCTTAGTTTCGGCCAGGTCTGTGTTTTAGTTTGGCTCATATGCACCCAAACAGCCGTAACAAGATAAGACAGGCATTTCTTAAATGAGAAAGACATCTCTAGAGAGGAAGCTGGCTCAGTGATAGAACAAAGGCTGGTTAGAGTATAAAGAAAAAGTACATTTTTAGCTAAGTAAATGGACCACAACAGACATGTTTAGTCCTATACCACTGTTTTAATGACCATAATTTGGTTTAAATATAAGGTATTTCTTACCTCTGTTATTCACACTGTCCAGTTAAGACATTAGATCTTCTAATTAAATAAGAAATCTGCAATATACATTTTCTTTCATTTGTGTGCATTAATCATAAAAAGAATAAAAGACAATACACAATGAACCGAGTGACCCCCTGGTGTTACACAACTTTGCATCTGGGAAGTGTTTTGATAGATTCACAGCTATTCTGCTGCTGCCCTGGCCACAGTACCACCCTTAATACCTGTTTAAGGTACTTGGTGTTAAAGTATACTTTATATTGGGCTAGGTCCAACATGAGCCAGTGCTGCAGGAATGCAGGGGGGATGCCAGAAGAGCAACTCCGCTATTCCTCTAAGTAAATAGGAGTTTAGGGTGCAAATGCCGTGCCAGTTAAAACTGAGACAGAACACTTTCAAAAACTACAATCTACATTTCAAATGTTTGGTTATAAGATGTTATATGGGGGATTTAGGTAGAGCTATAATAGCGAAGTTTTAACAGGTCGAATGAAGATTGGAAGTGGGAACATTTACCATATAGCTTTAGATTCCTTAATGCCTCTTAAATGTAGAGTGTGCATTTATTTATTATACTTATTTATTGTACTATACAGTTTTTTACATTTGTATTACAAAGGCTTGTACATAGTCAACTGATGCACCATCTTAGTGTTATGTGTGTATTATCACAGTAAACCCATTGTAAGCACAAACAGAGGTTAATGAAAAAACACAATACTAGCTTTACCGAATACACTTCAAATCCCAGTGTTACAGGGTATAAACACTTTGTATAGAAAGTACTGACCAATGTTTATTAAATAAATGAAAAACCAAGGGTAAGAATCTCACAGGGCCTTTAGGTGATTTCACTGTTTATATGGTTTAAACACATCACTCTGAATACAGAACACACACACACACACACACACACACACACACACACACACACACACACACACACACACGTCATGTTAGGCTAAATGAATTACTTTAGAAGGAATGAACTTCAGGGATATTTTTATTAGCCTCCAATGTCAGTTTATTCAGCCATGGAATGTCCAAGATAAATTAACAGCATCAAAAAGATGTATATTGCATTTTTATTAATTGCTTATGTGAGCAACAATATTTACAAGTAACTGTGGTTGGGTGCCAAAATTCGATCATATCACATCAGAGTTAAGATAAGGAGGAATTACAACTATGGGCTGATGTTTCTAGGAGACATTTTGATGGTAGTGGGTTTTGACTGTTGCAAAATCAGTTATAACCAAGAATCAAACAAAACCACTGACACTAAACTGCAATATGGTGTACGAATGGTCTTGAAAATGAAAATCAAATGGAAAATAATTGCTGTACAAAATATAGCTTTATTAACAAAAAGTCCTCTACATAATTATCAAAGTTTTCTTTACCAACTTCATCAACAGTGTCATGTTTGACATCCTCGCCATGTTTCTTGGTAAAGTTCTTCGCAACCTTGTAACAGGATTCTAACCCAGCCATGAGAGTGGATACCCTGTAAAAAAATTCTCTTGAACAATATTTTGTAAATAGAAACAATTTTTATATGAAAAATTAATTCCAAATCTTGGAGCTACACCCAAATGCCTTTACAAGGTTTTAATTAAGATGAGAGACTGAAAAGTGTGAAACAGCTCTGCCTTTGGCAAAGTCAGACACAACACAGTTGAGTTGCCCTATTTCCCTGATCCTACTCGTTATGTATTACCCAGTGCCATCTACTGGCTAGGTATAAAACATCACAATGGGCAATAATGTGGCAGTGTGGGTGTTTAACTTTTAACATCTTTCATCATTAATAACTCTGGTTATAATATCCATCTAATAATAACCATTAAGAATGAGACAGACTGCAAAGAATCATGTAATAAATAGAAACATTAACTTGGAGCATTATGTTATTTGCTCATTTACACAGGTCAGACAATAGAATATCTTAGCATGTACTATTCACAGCAGCTTAAGTGCCAATTACCTCAAAAGTGCTTTGGAATTAAAGTATAACATTTGTGTACAGAAACCAAAGATGGCTCTATGGTGTCTTCTGCACATACAGCCATTTTTTCTTTCTTCTCATTTTGCACTTGCTAGGCATTCAGCTAAACAATATGGAGTGATTGCTTAGCAGCTTGTGAAAGCTTACCAAAGCTATGGGTTTTCCAGACAATTTATTAGCATAACTTGCTGCACTGGTAATTAACTTGTGCTGTATTGTTGCTCAGTAACTCCACTTATCTCTGTCTGCATTTCCTGAAAGCATGCCACTAACAATGTTGAGTGTTTTCTCTCTTGTCACACCATGCACTTTCACTATTGAGACAGCTGTGTAAGTTGCAATACTTAGGCTGGAGTCACTGGATTCTCTCTATTAACCTCACTTCGCCACAATATGGTAGAGTGTCTTTCAGTGTAATCTGCTCAGAGTATTCCATATCTCTACTATCTAAGCCTACACCAGACTTGTGGCTACATTCTGCTAGTGATTCAGTGGTTTTCCCTCACCATGCCACAGATTGTTCATAGTTGATTTTGCACACCTGACTGGAAGCTGACTAGCAGGCCTGTTGTGTGGTTGAGTGGTTTTCCCCACTATGGTATGCACCGTTAATAGCTGACTCTGTTAGTCATTTAACTGAGGCCTATGGCTATATACAACTTAAATAAATACCTACAAATCATCTAGATGGACATGCAATATTCTTCTTTTTATGTCCTCTTGATTTCAGAACACAGGTTTTATTCCCTGACACCACAGGTGTTTTTTTTTAACAGCTAATATGCATCCCTGAGCAGGTCTGCTGTTCCAGATGGATGAAGAGATTTGGCACCCTCAGTCAGGTCTCCCATGCCTGTGGATTTGGCCCCTAAGGCCTGTCATCTAGTAATCCAGGAAACACTCCCAGAATGCAAAGGGATAATGGTACACAGGTCAGGTTTGCCTTTGTATTATGGTGCATGTTAACTTGTTCAATGCTTAATTCCCCAAATCCTAACATTTATCCCGAAACTGCAAAACATAGATGAGTCCACTTGTGTTGGACTCCTGTCAGGCCTGATATATTGCAAGCCTGTTCAAGATGCTGCCCTGATATAGATGTCTCTGACATATAGTGACTTCAGCAATAAGTGTTGTAGAACTGAAGCTTTGATGCCAAGCTTACCTTCCATGCATTGATGGCCAGATGACTCTGGGATAACCTTGTGATTGAACCCAGGACTTTTGCCCAAAGTCATATCATTCCCATCTCGTAAATGAAATGACTTGCATCCTATTAAGGTCTCAGTACTACAGTACTGGATGGCGGTTATCCGATCTTCAGATCAGAGTTTCATATGTCACACAAAAATATGAAAAGTAACAATATAAATGCTGCAACACACTGGCTTCCTTAAGGTAAAAGACTCTTGCCCAGACTCTTACCTCTCACTGGATGGGGCACTAAGCAGAGAGTGGGTGCTCCCTTCATTAGCTTGGCACTCGAAAGCTTTTTGCCAGAGGGAATGAAAAGCATGGTGTCTGTCCTTGCATGCTCTGATTGTTCTGGGACAAGAGGGGAGGCAAAAGTCTTTATTCCCAGAATAGAGGGCCTCCCCCTGGCAAAGCTCATCCCACCTGCTTGGTATTGTTGTTTGGCTGTTTTTAGAGCTCAGGTCCAAACCAGGGGCACTACAAATTCCATATATACTTTTTTCTTCTTTCGATGTGTGCTTCCCAAATGCTTTGTAAAAACTGAGCTCCCATGAATTTTTTAATAAATCAACTGTTTTCACTTATGACAACCTGGCTTTGATTTAAAGCATAGTGAACACCGTCTGCATCTATGATTGTGTTGATAAAACATATTCTGGTTTTCTTTCACATGAATGAATCTCAAAAAGAAACACACTGTATTTCCATATGGTTTGACATGTTTTCATTTTCAAGCTTTGCCTCTTTCTCCCTCGCTGTTGAACTCGTGCCAATGAAGGACAGTCAATTTATCAGATGATCGTTTACCTTGTCTCTCCCCCACGTTGCTAGCTTTTGGCTGCTAGATAGTATGATCAGACAGCTCCATTATTTCCATTTGAGGACAGGGAGGCCAAAGGGTATTACGTGTCTGGCCAGCAAACTGGAAAAAATTAAAATTCAGTGTGAGATCACATAAACTGACTAGAGTTGTACAGTCTCTTAATGCTGATCTCTCTCTATTTAGCTTTTTGACATGTTTTGTCTCAGGCAATGCTGTAGCATGGCCTGGCCTTGTTTTGTAAATATCGTAGATTCTGAGGCCATGTCAGTCAGATGTGCATTGACCTGTAGAAGGTCTCAGTGTGACAGCTATGTCACAGTTTTCAGAACTGAAAGTCCATCTGCACTTTGGTGAGTTTTACGATCATGTTACCAGGGATGGTTCAAGTCTAGTATCAGGTAAGTGCCCTATTCATTTCAGTATAGAGTCTCTCAGTGAGTTAATATTCACTGATAGCAAAATGGTATAAAGCTAATAAAGGTGATAAATCTGAAGATTTAAGCAATAGCACATGAGCAAGGTTTGGGTTATACCATATGATATACATTTATCTGCTATAGCAGTGGTAAATGCAGTTTGACCAAATGTAATTTGTCTTCAAAAAATTTAGCTTTTTATTACTTGGTTTCAGTGGAACGTACAACTGCTAATCATCTACTCAGCAGTGTTAAAAAAATGTTACAGTTTTGTGAGGTCTTAAAGGAAAACAAAAGAGGGGCCAAGATTGTGCCCTAAGGTACTTCACAGTGGAGAAACTAAAGAAGTTTTCAATCCTAGCAAAGAGAGTCAATTTGTTTTACTAACTACTGTGCCACTCTACAGTCGTTTCTTTTTTTCTGATGCAAAGAAAATCAACACAAACACCAAAAAGCAGTTGCAGACAAACATGTCAAAGTTTGCTCAACTGGAACCAGAAGTCATCCAATATCCATTAGAGGCAAAAAAAAAAAAAAAACCACAAAAAAAAAAAAAAAAAAAAAAAAAAAGAAAAAGGTTTTGATTTTATTATGACAACTGGCCAAATGTAAGCTTCTAAATTCATGTATTGCTGAAATCTTCCATACTTTTTAAATATAGTGTTAATTTGGTGCATGTAAAATTTCAACCCACTGTAATTCTGAATTAAAATAAAAATAAATGGAAAATATCTGCCTCAACACACTGAAATATTTCCTCCGAAAGAGGAAATGCCAAAAGAAATTGATGTTGTGAAAAAGTGAGAGATTGTACACCTTTAAAGAAGTATGTAAACATTTAGCTCCAATTAATATTAAAAATTGACGTAAAAATTGCTACACATTACCATGCGTGACTTCATTTTTTAGTTTTGCTTTTCATAAAATAGTTTGAAGGCCACATTTTAGGCTTTTCATCTACATTGTAAGAGTCTGTAACAAGTACCTTCTTCATACCAAATCCTATCAAAGACTCTATCAGGAATGTAAGCAACTTTCATGTCATCTTCCATTACAAAACATAACCGGCATGTTATTCATATAACACGTAAGCGCACAGGGTTGTGTTTTTTTTGTGAATTAACATCCAAGAGGAATAAAAGTATCTATGTATCTATGTATCTATGTATCTATGTATCTATGTATCTATCTATCTATCTATCTATCTATCTATCTATCTATCTATCTATCTATCCTTACTGGACTCAATCTTTAATATTTTTCTTTTTTTAATTTATTTACAATACACTGGTTTTAGCATTTGATTCTAATCACTGGTTTCCTTCACATCTGAACACCACAGATTAATCACAGCATTGCAATTTCAGTGCTGCTCTTAACAATCCAAGAAGTGAATGTGCATGAGGCCATCTACTGGCAGAGAAAAAACAGTGCATAGATAAATAGCTAATGAACAGCTGATGGAACCTCTTGCAGGACTGACAATTAACAGCTCCTGCAGTCATGCAGGAAGATTGAGGAGAGACTGCTACTTTAGTAACCATTTTTAATAGCTGTGTTTTTACATTTGAATGTTGAGCAGTGTTTCTATTGGACAGAGTGTGTAACTTGCTTGTGATAAGGAAGATCATGGTTCAAGGCACCGAAATTCTGATTGGAGTGTGGTGCACTTCCAATTTCAGGCACTGCTACTAAATAGAATTTAAAATATTTGATTAATACAAGTGACTCTGGATATGAATGAAATCGTAAATGAGTGTAGGTGTAGGAAGATTTTGAATATATTTTCAACAGGTCTCTGTCTTCACAGTGGATTGTTTATAGGTCTCTGTAAATAACAGTAACATTTTGCAACATCAACAATTTTCTGAAAAAAATAATTGCACATTTTCTTGTGTTTACGTCTTTATTTTCTCTGAATAGAAACTGGAATGTTTACTTTTTTTTAGATATTTCAAAAATATTGTGTGTAATGTATAGCACAAACATTCACATTCTCTATGTTTAGTGTGTAATGAGGGTGTAATAGCTGTCCACATTTGGTGTACCATTTAGATCAGGGGTGCCCAATACATTGATAGGTAGTATGGTAGTATGAGGCATAACATTATGGCCACCAAACAGGCAAAATATTATGACCACCTGCCTAATATTGTGTTGGTGTTGGTTTATTGTATTGGGTTTGCTGCCAAAACAGTCCTGACCTGTCGAGCATTAACAGCATTTACTTCTTCAGCTATTTAAGCTACAGTTGCTCGTCTGTTAGAGCAAACTTGGCGAGCCGGCCTTCGCTCCCCGCGTTCATCAATGAGACTTGGCCACCTACGGTCACAGGTTCACCCTGGTTCCTTTACTGGACCACTTTTCATAAATACTGACCAATGCAGGCCAGGAACTTCCCACCAGAGCTGCAGTTTTGGAGATGCACTGAACCACTCGTGTAGCCATCACAATTTGGCGCTTGTCAAACTCACCTAAATCTTTACACGCCCACTTTTCCTGCTTCTAACACATCGACACTGAGGACAAAAACACTTGCCGTCTAAAAATCCCACTAAAAATCCCACTAACAGGTGCCATGATGCAGAGGTAATCAGTGTTATTAATTTACATTATTCAATCATAATGGTATAAGGTCATTATGTTATGCCTGCTGCGTTTTATATACAGTATATAAATATATATATTTTAATATAGGTAGATCATTGTGACTTGGGCATTTTAAAAGTTTTAAAATTTTCGAAGGTTTAAACGTACACGCGTGCTGTTGACTCTTTATCTCGAGCTGTGACAAATTGGCCCAATCTGGTGGCATCAGCAACTTCTGTGGGTCCATCAATGGTTTACATTTGACACTGTTCCTTATTTGGTAGTGTGCTTCAGTGTCCCTACTATCAAAGAAAGATAGCAGGAAAAAAAAAAAAAAAAAAAAAGAAACAACTTCTTGAACTTCTTCCATTTAGGTGATGATGACCTTCTTTCCAGCCATACTCATCATACTGCAAAGTGTCCAACAATGTCTTGGAGCTGTAATCGTCTTTGAGATAAAACGTTTTTAAATGTACCTAGTTTTTATGACTTTATCTGAAAGACGCAGTGTCGCCCATTTCCTCAATAAAAGTCAATCGTATAAGATTGATGGTGGTATTGGGTTCTCTTCAATCGGAGACCACTCTGTGTAGCTGGGGATTGCTCCACATCAGCAGCCTAACAGTCCATGAAGTTACTGAGCAACTCAAAAACTTTGAGGATTGATTTTGGATTGTATGAACAGTTGTGCATTTAAACGCACACATTTCACTGCACACCTGAACAATGATGGAAGTGTAATAAATGAACATCTGATGCCACCCACATGAGGATGGGCTCCTTTTTGAGTCTAGTTCTTTTTGAAGGTTTCTTTCTCACACTCAGTTTTTCCTTGCCACAATCGCCACTGGCTTGTTTATTAGTGATAAACTTACAATTATAGGGAATAAACTTAAAGGCACTAAACTTGTACATAACTTTATAACCGCTTTATCTCTGTAAAGCTGCTTTGAGACAATGACCACTGTTAAATGCGGTATACAAATAGAAATGAACTAAAAATAGAAAATAAACTGTAAACAAAAAAGGAAATATACAATGTTTCATGGTTAAATTGACTATGCAGACAAAATGGTTGTTCAAATTAAACCATGAGAATTGACTGCAAAGTTTTCCTCGCATTCATTTTACTGTATGATTCTGTAATTCCGGGCGCCATTTTTGCTCTCGAGCCCACGTTTATTTCTCAGCAAACTCTGACACCATATCATAACAACACCGTGCATTTCCACGTGCTGCCTGCCGTGTCATTAGAGGCTGAAGTCAGATTAGAGAAGCCGTTCTCTCACTGTGCGCGCGCCACCACCTCAACATGCCCACTCCCGTTACCCGGAAGTAAGCAGAATTCCCAAAGATGGCGGAGCAAGGTCCAATGGCGATAGCTATGCGGCTAAGAAATCAACTACAGAACGTATATAAACTTGATCCTTTACGGAACGAGGTGAGTAAAAGCAAGCTTGTTGGGACGCGGCACAGTCGCTCGTGCACGCGGATCTACCGAGGGCTCACGATCGGATATAAATAGGGCTCGTGCAGCCGCGCACTCGTCCGGACTGCGGGGAGAAGCGACGCGGACTGCGCGAGCATGCAGCGTCTTTGCGCAGGCGTAAGTGTGGATGAATCGAGCGTGCCGTTGTTCACCATCGCGAGGCTGTATTTTTTTTTTTTTTAATACGTCTTTGTTTTGTTTTGTTTTAATGGAGGAGGGGGCGACTAACATGTGCGCTATAGAAATTATAATATGGAGATGAAGTCTGAAAAATGTGTCCCTCTGACACGTGCATTTCGCTGTGCGAGGTCGAGAGAACGTGTCCATCCTCGCGACGGGAGAAAAGATTGTTCTGTTAGCTGGTTAGCACGACCGAACAAGTGCATCCATGGGCGTCAAAGCCGCCGCCGCCTCCTCCTCCTTTCTCCTTCTCCTCCTCATGAATTGATTTCGAACTGTATTCGAGGACGAGTAGTACATATCGTCACACTAAAGCACTCGCATGAAAAGAAATGAATGAGTAAAAAAAAATAATTTGTAGCTCTTACTCTGGCCTCGGAGCAGGTTCGTGCTGTAGCTTCATCGAAGACGCTTTACTCCGCTGCTTCCCGAGACCGCGGAGGCTGCGCGATGTTCAAGCTTTCAACACAACACACCACGAGCCTTACGTTTAATCCTCAACCCCTGGAACGCCACATTTATAAACACACCTGCTAAATACCGGTGCAGAATTAGATTTTAATACAAAATTTGTGCTTGCTCTTGGTGTTTTGTCATACTTTCACCCCCCCCCTCCACCGTCCTCAAATGGCCCGCGCTCCACGTGCAAACGTGTTTCCCTTTAGCTTTGGTTCATGCACGTTTTGCACCCAGTGGTTCCCAAATCTTTAGAGAAAAGTCACTACAATATACTCAAAAAGGCTTAAGAAGTCGCTGGGTGACGTAGTTGGTTGTTTGCATATGAATTAAATCGTTATTTGCATCAAAACCGCAGGTTTTCTGAGGTCATTTAAAATAGGATGACAAATCATTGCTGATTATTGCAAATTTGCTTATTTATATTAGTAAAAGGTTGAGAGATTGCATGCTTTTGAGTGTGTAACAAAAAATATTCAAGCTCTGAGTCGTTGGAAGGTTTGGTGCTTTTTTTCTGGACAGTGTCACTGGAAAAAACATTTCAGAGCTTTTTTTTATTCAATAATCTATAGTGTGTGCTTTATCATTTTAATTCGCTATGATTTGTGCAGCTCGAGTTCTTGCAATTTGATTTATTAATTTTTTTCCTCGTACCGTGTACACCTGTCTGTCCTGCCGCAAAACAACTTCTCCCTCTTGCAAGGAGTCGTGGGCATCATCAGTGGTCCACAGATCTTTGCTTCCAAAATCTTCTGGAGATAACAGACCACTCGGTGACCTTTTGAGATATTTAAATTCAACATACTATGATTTGGAAAGCGCTATTTGTAATGTTGGACATTATTCAGGAACATGTACTCTAGGTCCGAATATATGACATTTCTTATTTTACATACCATAATTATGTACAAATGTGGGCACAGTGGTCATTGATCGGCCACATGCTGCTATGCAATGCACAGGCTGACATCTCAATGTAAATGTAGTAACTGTTTCAATGTAATCAACACAGTAATGGTGTGATACAATGAAATATCAGTTAAAAAATATTAGTTGAAAATATAAACATCATTGAAACACTGCTGTCAAATTAGTGGAATTGACTCGTAATTCTTTTGAATGCTTGTAAATTTAGTCCAGAGAAGTGTGTAGGTGGGGCAAGCAATGGTGGTCAGGGATTGGTCACCGGAAACAATGATCATCTGATTGATGAGCTTTTAATAACATTGGCTCACGCAAACGCAACTCAGTCAGCCTTTACACACTGGTGGTGAGTCGACAAAGCCTGCTGCCTATAACTCGTTAGCAGCTGTTATGTGAGCTGGAAAGCCATATGGAGTGTAGAACAGAAGCTACTGTGTTCTTAGCAATTCCCTAGATTTGTTGCTAGGCTCTTTATAATATATATGTATAAATACTTAGTTGTTAAAAGCAAAAATGACATTGTGTATTCAGTTCTAATCCTACTTCTATACAGCATGTTCATTTGTTTGGGCTTTGTTTCTCTAGTATCTCATTTGATTTTTATTTAACAGGAAGAAGTGAAGATAAAAATCAAGGACCTGAACGAACACATTGTGTGCTACCTGTGCGCAGGATATTTCATCGATGCCACGACTATTACCGAGTGTCTTCACACCTGTAAGTTCCTTTGCATGTGACCCTGGGGGGACAATACTTGTAATAGTTTTGAACATGTTCTACCAGTCTTTCAAATCCTTGCTTGCAATCAGAGCTCTCTGGCTTTACCTCTGTTCCTACACTTTATCTAATCAAAAGTTACCAACATGGTTTGCTTTACTTTAAAACACACATTTTAACTCAGCAATAGCTGATAATTAGCTGATTTATTGAATATGGAGTTTGGGGAACATGTGCAGGCAGAGTTTCTCCAGAACAAGGGGACATGTTCAATGGGGGTTATAAGTCGATAGAAGCTGTCACCAGTCAGATTTATGTTCTAGAATTTGTAGCCTGTCCTACATTGTTGGCTGTGCACTCCGAACTGAAATGCAACAACAAACATTAGTCAACATCTACCACATTACAGACTTTTCTCTACATGTTTCAAACTATTTCCTGCTTTTGGTGTTGCCAGTTATTTTCATTGACAGGCACAGTGAGCAACAATATATATATTTAGACCCTTTTTTTTGTTTGTTTGTTTTGTTATTTAATATATTTCCTGTGCATATAAAATTCACAGCATATGCATGCTTTTATTTAGAAATAAAATTTAAAATAGTCTCATACATATAGACACTATTACAAATACATTTTATGTAACCATCATAAATATAAGTTAAATCACTTGGCACCTTAAAAAGCACCTATAATATAAAAGGCATTGTGTTTACTGTAGTTTGGATAATAATTGGCAGTCATGGTGATGGTGAAGGAAAGGTTTAGCTAAAACATCTCTGTTATAAAATGAATTGAATTAATCATAGAACAACTAATCATTTTCGGACACATTCTCAGATTAACAATAAGGAACGTAAGAGAGAAACTAGCAGAGCAATAAGCAATACACTGCATTTAGCGCTGACTGCATTTGAACAGAAAGATTTTGACACAAGGTCATGATTCCTCTTCTAATGTCTAGAGGAAAAAAAAGGATCATGTGTATGATCACCATACCCACAGTGAAACCGAAGGTGGAAGCATCTTAATATGTAGCAACTTTGTTTAGCACACGGCATTATACGTTATTAAAGGAAAAATGACTTGAGTGAATGAATTTAATGTCATCAGTCAAAAATCTGTGGAAAGGACAACTCAAAAAGGCCAGGCATAATCTAGTCAGTCTTCACATTTGAATTCCACTGAGGATGTAAAATTGAGTCTATCAGTGGGACACTTGTAACCTTGAAATTGAAGATGATTTGCTAAGAGAAATTGGCTTCTAACTTGAGAAAGCTTGAATTGAATATACTTTAAATATATAATAAGTGTATATGTTAAAAACATTTTTTTGTTTCTGTTTATAAGTATCTACTTTTGCCTACTTATAAGTACAGTAATCCCCGTTTATCGCGGTGGTTACGGTCCGAAACCGCCCACGATAAACGGACGCTAACTCAAAAATGCTATTTTACGTATACAGTACCGTACTGTATTACCATTTGACTTAATTTTATAATTAATAATGATATTTTTATTGATAGATTGCATTATTTCAACATAAAACGCCATAAAAACAATTCCCTATAAGTTTATGGTCTATGGTGCTATCCGTGAGAGACCAGGAAAAAAAACGAATTAGTCATGTGGCAAATGCAATTCCACGATAAACCGGGGGCGCGAGATTCGAACCGCAGTAAAGCGGGGGATTACTGTATATATTTTGTGTCTAGATTACCAGAAGTGGCCCACTAGTCCATTGCTGTATGTGCATTAAGCATAGACACTAAATAAAGGAAAAACGTAAATAATTGTATCTATATTTTCTAGGGCATATTGTAATCTTTATTTGGTCGATATTATCAATAAATTATGATGGTGTGCTGTTATAGCAAAATAATTAACAATAAGGCATGTGATGCTGTTAGAAAAGAATCAGCTTTAGAGTGCTCATGCATGTCCAGCAATGATTTTTCTTTTATACCACAGTATTGTGTCAGCAATTGCAATTTTTAATTGATGAAAGTATTGATATATCCTACTTTTCAACATTTAGAGTTACATGTGTTCTTGCTGCTCTGTTCAGTTGTTGTCACCTGCCTTAAAAAATACATCTCTTTATATTACCAAGAGTCAAGCAAGCGGAAGGCAGTCTGTCTTGTGGTCGGTGAACTTGTTGACACTGGCGACTCAATATTTATGTCTGTTTACAGAAAAAGCAGCAGCGTGTGTGGTTTTCTGTGTTGATTTAAGGCATGCTTAATCAGTTTATTTATTCAAACCGAATTCAGCAGCTTTGTAGTAGAAATTGATTTGTGACACTGTTTTGTTTCTGTTCTAATTTTACCATTTTCTATTATTCTTGTCTTTTCTCTCTAGTTTGCAAGAGTTGCATTGTAAAATACCTCCAAACCAGCAAATATTGTCCAATGTGTAACATCAAAATTCATGAAACACAGCCTTTGCTAAATCTTAAGCTGGATAGAGTAATGCAAGATATAGTTTACAAACTTGTTCCAGGTCTACAGGAAAGTAAGTACCCCTTAATCTGCATTAGAACAATGTTAGTTTTGAAATAACAAATGCTTACAATATTTTAACAGTTTTTTTTTCTTTTTCATTTTTCTTTTTCAGGTGAAGACAAGAGAATCAGGGAATTTTATCAGTCAAGAGGTCTTGAGCGCATCATACAACCGTTAGGGGATGGTAAGCACAAACATTTTAAGCTTTATGTAAAACAAAGTTGATTTGGCTGACACAAAAAGATGCTGTGTGCCAGTGATTTATCCTCATTGCCTTTAGCCTGATCCAGTCTTTCACTTATAGACGTAACATCTTCAGAGCCTGAATTAGGCACAGTGGCAAACTGCTTTGCGCTTATACCCAAAACTTTTTTGTTTTTTTGAACATACGTTTTAATTTTTTTCTTAACTTCTGTATGAGCCGAAGTGAGCTTACATTATGTGTATGTTGGAAAACAAATGGTTGCAAGTAATTGGAAGGATTTGAGGAAATGTTTATAAAAAAAAAAGAGGTGCTTTGGCGAAAATGAAATACAGTGGTACCTTGACCTACGAGTTTAATTTGTTCCGTGGACGAGCTTAATTTGCTCGCACATCAAATCAATTTTCCTCATTAAAAATACTTAAAATGGCATTAATCCGTTCCAACCCTCAAAATGACACCCTGTTTTTATGTTTCATGTTATTAAATAAGGAAAATACATTTCTAAATAACAAATCTTTTATAAAAACATAACAGAAAGAGAATGTAAAGATATAATAAGGTTTTATTCAGTGTATTTACCTTGGAGATGAGACGACTTGAGCTAACGAAAACGCAGGTGGGCGGGGGGGTTGGTAGAGGCGATAAGCGGAGGGAAAACTCGTTTTTACTATCACTACTGTACACTACGTATCCCTAAACTTTTAATTTTTTACTTTTTTTTCTTTGCTTATCTTAATTTTTGTCACAATCTTCGCTTTCTGGCTTCGCTACGCCATCTAGCAGCGGCATCTCGAGCTCGTACCTCCATTTTTTGAGGCTCGCGTAACAAAGCAAAAAATTGACCACTCATACCTCAGAAAACTCGTACATTAATGCACTCGTAGGTCAAGGTACCACTGTACAATTCTTTCATTTGATTGTTTGAATCAGTTTTGTTTTTATTTTAGTTTTTTGTTCTAATGCTTATAACATCGGAAAGTTGCTGATTAAAGTTAAAGTAAAATAAAAAATTGACCCAAAGGTGCCTTAGGTAAAATCTGTCATGATTTTCATGATTGGGTCTGTGATAATTAATTGGCTTGACATTTGAATGATTCCTACCTATTTTTCATGAAGCTTTTGTCTGGAGACAAGAAGTCAGTTTTCCAAACAGGTCTTAAATATGTCCTAAAGCCACATCTTAACCCAGTGTTCAGTGTTTTCCAGATTTTCTATATGAATTTTAGGTTGTACAGATATAGCGTAAAGAAAAATCACCTATGGCACCTTTAAATGTGAAATTTTTACAGTTGCAAGGCAGCACAAGATTTTGTTTCTATATGAAGGGGGAAAAAAAATGATAAAATATCACAGATGTTTTCTGTTTGTTTCTACTAGACTCATTACCAGATAATACAGGATTACCATACACCAGCTTCGATCACTCTAAAGCCCATTTCTACAGATATGATGAACAGGTCTCGCTATGTCTGGAGAGACAAAGGTAAGTTTCAGTCTTGCTCAGGAAAACAAAAAAACGTGTAAAGAGTATGATTTACAATCACAATTAAGCTTTCCTGTCGGTTTACTCTGAAGTCATCATCTGTAGCAGTTGTCATTTGTAGACAATAGCAGTAGTTCTACTGTTATGGGTGTGATGTTTGTAGTGTGTGAGTATGATAAAGGAGTTGTTTAGCATAATACGCTTAGCATAAATGCTACAATTTCAGTATATTGTAATATGAGCAGATGAAATCTAGGCTCATGGATGGGACATATTTGATGTGAACCAACTGAAATGAGAATTTGGAATATAATAAGAAAACAATTCCCTTCCTACAACCTCAGCTTTTATTATTGACCTGGTGTTTGATTTGTCTGAATGTACTTACAGGTCTTAAAATTTATATGGTTCTAAAAAAAGGGTAGTGGTTTAGTACTGTGGTCTGTGGTTATGCTTAATATCAGCATGGGTGTGATTCGATGAAGGTGTGAGTGCTGTCAGTAATCACAGCCCATATTCAGTATCGTTTCATGGTTGCGGCGGAAATATTGCTTTTAAATAATAGTTCAATGAACAATAAAATGAATATAGAGTTATTAGTGTCATTTCTGATGCAATATAGAGAAATGTTCGGTTCATTTTTGGATCCCAAAGAAGCCACAATTACTTCATAGCTAGCTAACTCGCATTGATTTGTAGTTCCTGTTAAAAGAGCTTCCGTTGAAATTGTTGTCTTATCGTACTAATAATATGCGTTTATATTTTTAACCGTTACATATCTGAAAAATATAATTGGCCATGTCCGGTGATCTTATAGCTCACACTAGGTTACTGGTCATTGTGGTGAACCACAGGCAAGCGACATGATGCACCCAGTAAAGCGTCCAGTTAGGAGAAAGATGACACTTTAGGAACGCTGCTTAACCAATCAAAGGGAACTGAAACTTACTGCTGTATAATTTAGGGCTGCATTTAATGATATTTTAATAATCGATTAATCTGACGACCCCCACCCCTGAATAATCAATCAGATTTAAAAAGAAAATTTTTTTTTTTTTTTCCAAAGTAGATGTCTTGCTTATTATAACAATATAAAATCACAACTCAAGGTATTTATGTATAAAAGTGTACTTTAAAAATGGTAAAGCCCCATATATTTAAATTGGGCATTTCAAAGCTCATTGAGGAGTGCATGGGGGATTTAAATCCTTTAAACTAATTCACTCATGCTGGGTTATTTCTATAAAAAAAAGATTTTGACTACAATTTGTGTAAATCAACATTTTGTATTTTTATTTTTTTTTACTATTTTAATGATAATTGCACCATTTCCCATGAGGACTATGCAGTTTTTGCTTACCGTGCCTTCATCCGTCACACCAGTGTGTTTTCTTTTTATGTGCCAGTGCATCACTGTGATACTTCCATGCCCAGGCTTCTTTGTTGTGTTTACCGTAATTTTCGGACTATTAAGCGTACCCAAATATAAGCCACACGCACCGAATTTGACACAGATTTTTATATTGAACATAAATACGCCGCACCTGTCTATAAGCCGCTGAAACTAATGAACTTTACACAGGCTTTAACGAAAGACAGTGTCTGTTACACGACTTGTATCTAAACAGTAGCGTACCAAGAAAGTCATTGTTTACTGTCTTCCTCCTTCCTTTGACAACAATTTCAAGTTTTTCTTTTGGCATCGTCGTGTGTTTAAAAATCACCATCGGTGAATCTTTTCTCCCGATGCCGTTCAGCTCAGAACACAGGTGAAGTGCGTTTTTTTTTCATGCCTGGTTGTTTTCAGCGTGACGAATGATTCGCATTTCCTGTTGACAGTCCGAGTGAGCGGCAGGTCAAACGTCAGAGGAACGTCATCCATATTTATGATGTGGTGCGGCCCGATTCAGTGGGAGCGTGATTTAATATAAAGAATTTAATTGGTTCACCGTTGGTTTTAGTTTTTTGGTATAAAGCTTGTGAAACCGGGGAAAAAAAAACAACATAAATTAGCTGCTTCAATGTTTAAGCCGTGGGGTTCAAAGCGTGGGAAAAAAGTAGCGGCTTATAGTCCGGAAAATACGGTAATATAAAATGCTCCCATGCCTTGAATGACTTGGGACGCACACTTTTTCCTGCTGCCAGTTGACCTGTACTCTCCGCCATTATACAAGTGGCTGTGTTATCTTGCCGTCACGATAACCCTTAATTTGAGCAGCGCAACTAATCGTTAATGGCATAGGTTGTCAACAAATAATCAATTATTTTCGAGTTTATCGTTCAGTTGTAGCAGCCCTAGTATCATTAATATTAAAAAAATTATGACTAAACTGGCCATCAGGTTAATACGAAATATTCACTGCACTGTGCAGTGCCTGTTAGAACCTTCCCAAGGTGGCAGCAATACAAGAACAGCGATATACTCTTGATTTTGGGCAAAAAAATATTGCATGAATATTAAATGTTAAAGTTCCTTTAAGTAGAAATTCCTGCTTTGTATCCACATTTATGAACATGGCAGCATATTAGAAGTGGCATGTTCACAGAGCATGCGCCATTGTTGGTGGCTGGTTTTAGTGGTAAAGCAATCAAAGCTATTTCCCCTTGTCTTGTGTGGTTTACACTGAAATATACACACTTGGCAGCTGTTATGTGATACTTCAATGTCAAAAATAGATTAGTAATTAGTAAATGTATTCATAGAATTCTATTATTAGTCATCCCTAGAATTCCCTTATTAGTCATCACTACTGTTACTGTATGAGTCAGCATTGTAGCTGCAAAATAGCAGTTAAAATTTACTCTATCAGTAAGCCATGCAAGATTGTATTCAAGAAAAAGTGTGTGTGTGTGTGTGTGTGTGTGTGTGTGTGTGTGTGTGTGTGTGTGTGTGTGTGTGTGTGTGTGTGTGTATATATATATATATATATATATATATATATATATATATATATATATATATATATATATATATATATATATATAAAGGGGTGTAACGGTACACACATTTAATTCTTTTGGAATAGTGCTTTCAGTTCGTTATGCACGTGTACGAAACGCAATCCTTTTTATGTGCGGAACATATTTGATAAACTTAAAATCATAAACAACAATGCCAAGGGTCTAAAAAGAAACTACTGAGGTTACTTACTCTGTACCAGGAGAAATAATTTGTTTTGCGCATGCATGAAAATGCTAAAGAATTCATAGCGTTAGCCACTAACCAGGATTCTTTAGCGTTTTATGTCCAACTTTATGTCCAACGTCCAATTTCTTTTAAAAGGACAAAATCCTGACAATTCCACATATCGAGGGATGGATGAATAAAGGACGGAAGGAAGGAAGACATTTGTTAAAGTATGCTGAAATAAGTAGAACAGTTAAGATCATATCTTTAGAAAATTAAATATTAAATGTAAAATACACACTTACATACACATCTGTATTACCCAAATGGGGTCTAACAAATGTAAACTATTTATTTTCCATTTATTTAATTTCATTTAATCCATTCAATTTCTGCTAATTTAATCGATTAATCAATATAAAATAAGTTTATTACATTCAGTTGGTTAATTCTATTTTATTTGAAAAAAACTGAAACTGTTGATGTTAAATCATAAATTTTATATATGTATATTAAACATTTATACATTAATATAAAAACAACAAGCAATTTTAAGTTTATTTCCCCTTACCGTACCTTAACCTTAACCGCGAGGTACCAAACTGTGAATTTTGTGTACTGATACATCCCTAATATACATATATACTGTGTGTGTGTGTGTGTGTTTTTATTTATTTATTTTTATATATATATATATATATATATATATATATATATATATATATATATATATATATATAAAATTATATACATACACACGTAATATGACGGTAAATGAGGAATATCTGCTTTAGATATATAAAATATCTGCTTTATACAATATAAAAATGTTGGGTCTCCTCACTTTTCCAGCCATTGCATTGGATGTCGTTATATACAGTAGCATAAAAAACTGTTTCAGCCTCACAATCCCCTTATACACAAAGCTTGCTTCATGAAGATATCGTTTACTTGGGTAGCATTTACAGTTCAGGTTGAGTGGCCTGCTATAGCTCTCTTTGACCTCAACCCTATTGAGCACTTGTGAATTGGGTGTATTGGAATGATAACTGACCCCCCAGTCCGCCTCACTGCATCAGTATCTGACCTTATTAACACCCTTGTGGCTGAATGAGCACAAAGCTTCACCACACTCCAACATCTAGTGGAACATCTTCACAGAAGTGTGAAGGTTATTATAACAATTAATGGAAGTAATATAGTAGTGGAATAAGAGGTTCAAAACAGCACGTGAGTCTATTGGTCAGGTGTCTAAAAAATGTTTGCTCATATAGTGTATATTATATTAAAGAGAGACGCTAAATTGTTCTTATAGGGTTTTTTTGAAAGATTGCATATGGGAAGCACGTTTCTCCTAAATGTCTTTTTTTGCTTTGTTTACTCGTTATTAAGGCATTAAAGAACAGCTGGAACAAAATCAGGAATGCTTCAAAAAAAAAAGAGATGCACAATGTTATTGTTAGTTTGCTACATGTGGTTTTAAAACCTTTAAAGCTTTCACAGGCATGTTATTTACTTATTTATCCATTACGTAATATAACCACAGCTACAAGTCTCTTTGCATTTGTGGCAATTTAAAAGTTTTAATGTATCAAACCAGAGCATGATGTTTTTACCATTTTGTCGTTGCAGTTCATCGTTATCTGGAAAAGACAAAAATAAATTAACATTACAGGTAAGGCACGAAGAACTGGATAGAAATAGGTTTGTCTGTTTATGGCATTTGTAGTTATATATGTACATAAATTGCATCATGTCTCTCAATGTTAATAGCCAAGTTCCTTTGTAAAGTCCGTTCATGATTCATGTTTGTTCATGATTCTGGTGAAAAAACATTTTATCTAAGCAATGATGAAAGGTGAAACTGATGCTGTGGTGAAAAAATGCACAATATGACCTTTTGTTTTCTGTGAAAAATCTGTATGAAACTAAATTGATAATGCGTACTGGGTTTGCTCACATGCGGAAGTAATAGAGTTTTTGGTCTACAGCCGTGGACCAAGTTTTGAGAATGACCAATATAAATGTGAGTCTGCCCCTTATGATGGCAATTTGAATTAGGGCTGCTGCTATCGATTATTTTAGTAATGAAGTACTCTACCTATTATTCCATCGATTAATTGAGAATTTGGATAAGAACTTTTTCTTAATTGAAGAGCAATACTAGACGGGTCTCTTAAAAGGAAAAAGTTTCCTTTATTGAAAAAAATAACTTTTGATTGCTGAAATTGCATACAAGAATGTCTGTGAAAACTGAACCAATTTATTGCATTGAATATGCTACCTTTAGATTCACATTTAAGCGTAGGGTTGCTTCTCAGTCAAGGGAGTGGGCTCACTCTCAATTTCGCCTGTGAACAGCCATGAATAATGAATGGTACAAAAACATCCTCCGAGAGCCCCTTCTCCCAACCATCCAAGAACAGTTTGGTGATGCTTTTCCAGCATGATGGAGCACCTTGGTATAAGGCAAAAGTAATAAATAAGTGGCTCTGGGAACAAAACATTGAAATTTTGGGTCCATGGCCAGGAAAACTCCCCAGAACTTAATCTCATTGAGAACTTGTGGTCAATTCCCAAGAGGTGGGTGGACAAACAAAAACCCACAAATTTTTGACAAACTTCAAGCATTGATTATGAAAGAATGGGCTTTCATCAGTCAGGATGTGACCCAGAAGTAAATTGACAGCATGCCAGGGTGAATTGTAGAGGTCTTGAAAAACACTGTGAATATTGACTTTTTGCATAAACTTAATCTATTTGTCAATAAGTCATTTTAATCTTAAAAAAATGCTTATAATTATACTTCAGTATACCATAGTAACAGCTGACAAAAGGATCTAAAAACACTGAAGCAGCAGACTTTGTGAAAATGTACATTTGTGTCATTCTCAGAACCCTTTGGCCACAGCTGTACAGTGATGGGACTTTTAGTATACGGTGGAACCCCGGTGTACGAGATTAATTACCCGCTCGTGTTCCCATATACTCGTACTCGCATTAATTTTTTCCATAAGAATTAATGTAAAAGTAATTCATCCGTTCCCAGACCTCAGGCGATCGCTTATTTTTTCCTTAAAAATGTTTTATGCCTAATTTAACACACAAATATACTTGTAACAAAGTATAAACATAAAGTATTAAATGATAAAGAAATAAATAACTTTTTGTTCTTTATGATTGTACTTACTATTGAACTAGACGTTGCAGATGATCTCGTGTGCGTACTTTTCTACAATTTCTCTCTTTTTCAATGGTTATTCTTTTTGGCGCTATACTTCTTGGGACCCATGATGCTAAACATATAGTGAAATAAAACAAAAACACTATAAAAAGAGACAAAAAGCACAATATTCACAAGAGAACGGCGAGAACGCACTCAGGACAATGTCTATGAAGCGAATGAGCATAAAGCGTGGGGACTGGAACCAAATGCATCAAAAGAAATGCTTGTGTTCCTGAAATATGCTCGTACTCCTACAAAGATTTTTACCACTTGTACACCGATATTCTCAGAATACAAGGCACTTGTACACCGGGGTTCCACTGTATATAGTCAATGTCTCCCTCACTACTCCACTATCATTGCAATGTCCACTCAAATAGGAGACAAATCCTTTTAAAAGCTTTTTCTTCTTACATCTTTATTGTGTCATTGTGAGTTCTTGTGGCATGAGAGTCCTCTGGGCAAGTGCTGTTAGCAGGTTTGAGAGCTGCGTTTAATGCTAAAATTGTTTAGGACTAAAGCAAATAGTTTTCGAATCAGGACTTTAGCTAAAACTCACCACCAGAAGCTGACCTGTTGTTTTTTTGTGATTGAGGAACCTAAATGTCCCCTCTGTTTTCCACAGCAGAAGTTTGTGCGCTGCTCAGTCCGAGCTGAAGTCAGACATCTGCGCAAAGTTCTATGCCATCGACTCAACGTAGAAAGGCATCAGGTTTGTCTCTTAATTTATTATCTTTATTCAAATAGCCTTGGTTACATATTATGTTAATCACCACTGTTGAACGAGTGCCTCAGTATCTTGCTGGCGATTACAGTTGTATATTTTTTTCTCTATTGTCTTTGTGAATTACGAGCTGACAGCACAGCTAAAGGCAGATACAGAGCACTTGCCTCACAGCATCACAGAAATGCTTTAGGCAACCTAAATGACAGCACACGAGTGTTAGCCTATCGGGCATGCTTTTACACACCGAGCGTTTCTTAGCATTAGCGAAAGCAGTAGTGGTGCAACAGTGATAATAATCAGAGATATCAAACAGCACAGTTTCCCAACCACCCAGCAGGAAGTGGTAAACACCATGCAGCTTTTTTGCAGATGGTTGGCTTTTTTAATTGATGGTTTTGCAAAGTGAAATGAGTGCAGTACAGAAAAAAATAAGAGCTTTCTCTTTTTAAGCCTCTTTTAAAAATCGTTCCACCATTTCCTGTTAGTTCCAGTTCAATTATTGTATAACAGAATAAATCTTGCACTTCAGGACTATTTTTATGCAACTTTTCTGTAAATGAATATATAATACAGCAGAGAAAAGGGACTGTAAATACTTTGTATACTGCATTAATACTTGCATTTTGTAGTATCAATTATAATAATAATGATTATTAACGCAAGGTATATAAAATGCACAAATCAGGTATAGCTTATTAGAGCACTCAGATATTCTAGTACAGGGATCCACAACCACCAGGCCACGGACCAGTACCGGGGCCTTGGATTATTTGGTACCAGGCCGCAAAGAAAACTTCTTTTAAACTTTTGTTTAAAAAAAAAAAAAAAAAAAAAAAAAACCACTCCCACTTATTCTGTATCATTAACATTTTCATTATATATGTAACAATTAAATTATTAATTCAGTCATATAATATGTATAAAAGTAACACACACACACACACACACACACTCTCTCTCAGTACTTGCATCTTGTGTCACCTTTTTTCACCACACTCTTTTGTGTTCTCATTGTGTTAGGTCCAGATGCTTTTTAATAATGAATCTCTACCTGATCACATGACCATGAAGCGTCTCTGGCTGTCGCACTGGTTTGGAAAGGTACTGCCATCTAAATCTACGTTACATTTCAAAGGCATTTTAATTTAGAAATTAAGCTACTTTTTCTACTCACTATGTATTTATACAATATTTAAAGTGAGAGACGAAGAATCAATGTTTTAACTTGACATTTGTTGGTGCCATTTTCATCTCAACCCAATGTCTTGTTTGGTCTTGAGTATATAAACAAGTTATAATATGATATATGATATCGATTAAACGGTGTGGACAGTGTAGTTGCTTCTGTAGTTTTACGGCTCATGTTATGTCTTTGTGCTTAGTAGTCTAAATATTTCTTTTTTTTTTTCCCGCTTTCTTTTAGGCTCAACCACTGGTTCTTCATTATGCAATCAAGGACAAAAGAGCAAGATAGGATAGTATAATAATATCTACTGGTGTAAATATTTTGTATCACATTCTATTTTAATAGGTTTTTCTCTGCATATATATACTTATTTTTGTTTTGTATTTTTGAAAAAAATAAATGTAAGTGTAAAAAAAAATATTGCTGTCTGTCTTTTTTTTTATCATTTTAATTGTTATGTAAATGTTTCCATTTGTAATATTTAACTGATAATAAAGCAAAATTGTAGCTGGGGGCGAACAAATAAGAGGCGTTGCGATTCTGAATATGAACACACGAGGGCGGCATTGTCACGTGTTTCAGAAACACGACGCAGCGCAAAGTCCCACGTTTCCATTACATAAACAGTTAATTCTAGTCTGTAGAGTTTGAGATGTAATGGCACGTTAGAGACCTGTTTTTTCTGTAGCACGTAAGACTATAATGCTTTATGTGGGATTTATATGACTTGTATTAGTTGTGACAATTTAAAACTAGTAAAGAGATTTAAATAATAATATAATCTTCCTGTCGCATTTAAATTACTTTTTTTTTTCTCGCCAAAATTACATAAAAAAGGAATTATGTTTGTTTATTTATGATTTTTTTTTTTTTTTTTTTTTAGCAGGTATTTCTCAGGAAACTTTGAGTGAATCCCAGTTTGGTTTTGACAAATAGATTTACAATTTTAGATTTCGATTTATTTATTTTTCAACCTTCTTTGTCATTAACAAATGTTTTATAAAGTTGTCATATTTTTTATTTGAAATAATAACAAATGATTATGATTATTAATGATTATAATTATTTGAAAGTTATATTTTATTGTGTACAACGACAAATAACGCGTTTGAGCAGATCTAAAAAAAAATAATACTTTAAATAATATTATTATTCTCGTAGTTGTAAATATTAAAATTTTGACCTTTTTTAATTATTACAAATTATTACATTTATACCATAGAGTGTAAACGTTAGGGTCTGTCGTAGAATAGTTTATACGGAGATTGTCCCCTTAATTTCCAATCAGCTTTGTATAAACACACACACACACACACACACACACACACACACACAAAATGAACACACCAGTCAGAGTAAACATATATTGCGGGACAGTTTGCGCTTGGATTTGCGTATATATATATATATATATATATATGTGTGATTTTTCAGCGATTTTGAAAAGTGTGTGTGTGTACACACACACACACACACACACACACACACACACACAGATTTATTAAGATATCGCAAAAGAAAGAACCATAGCTGCTCGATACTTTTCCCTTCCCCGCAGTGCGGACTCGTTTCTGGCCGCTTTGGTCTTCTCCCCTCCCGGCCATGCGCTCCCAAACATCTACTTGACTTTTCAACCTCTACTATTCCAAGCCATTAAGCCAATTGTGCTGTGCAGCGCTCTGTCTTCTTCCTGAGCAAAACGTCTTTGCCTTGATCTGCTCACAACTGATCCAAATGAAGCGAAAGATATTGAGCAGAAGGCCATTCGGCTATAGTGCGGATGCGGGGAGAGAGAGAGAGAGAGAGAGAGAGAGGGTGACAGACAGACAGAAAGAAAGTGAGAGAGAGGCAACAATCCTCCCATTTCTTTAGGCTTCCCATTGAGATGTATTCATTAGGAGCCCCATGCTAATCTATTGCTATTCATGGGCGTTTTTAACACACGCATTTTAAAGGGGCCCCAGATGCGCGACTCAGACTGTTTATACGAGGCAAAGGCGGGTTAACCTAATCAATCATGTTGACTAGTTTCAGTCGGGGAAAATTCGTAAACCATATGTCCAAAAGGGGAAAGCAAGCTTTTTTTTCACCAGGCCCCGAGCCTAAAAGTCCGCGTGACAATTGTTTTCTTTTATTCCCTTTCCTTTTCTTTGCTTTGCTTTTCTAGAAAGCACAGGAGTGTGTGTGCTGATAGGGGGCTTGTTCAATTGCCCCTAATTGAACTCCAACCACTTAACCACTTAACTTACTAACCACTAAAAGACGAGGTGTTACAAATATAGGGATTGCAGCCTCAAAAACCCGAGATGCATTATTATAATTTTTCCATGACATAACTAAAATTTCCTTATTCGCAAACTACATAAAAAAAAAAAAAAAAACAGTTTGCATTATATATAAGATTACACCGGTTTATATATCAATATATCACTTCAATACACAAGCTGAAATATCATATAACCTTTATTTACATAAATGGTGATTAAATAGAATGTTACAATAACTTTTCTCGCGTAAATGCATCATAAGTTGATTTATACACACAACCTTGCCCCCTGTTTGTTTTGGATCATTTGGTTATTAAAAACTGGCTTTTCATCCAGGGTAAAGAACCAGAATTACTAATGCGGGAGAAAATGTTCCAGCAGTTGCCATTGGGAATATGAATCCATTTCCCAGCGAAATGACAAACACTAATAACGAATAACGCGACTGACATCTTTCTTAACATTGTATAAATATAAATATGACTATATACTTGAGAAATTCGTTTGGAAAGAAAAATCACATTTGGCAGATGCGTATCAATAGCAGCTATAACATGTGATGCCACTGACGAACTGCGTAAAGAAACAATTGCACAAGTTTCCCTTCATATTACGTGGTATTTATAACATTTTTTGAAATATAAAAAAAAAAGGACATACACATGTTGCATTTGTGATCTTGTACCACAATAACTAATCAATTTCTCAGATTCCTACTGAATGCAAAAATCCTTTTCAGCTCGGGGGGGTGTCAGTCGTGGAGGCTTTTACAATCCTTGCAATAAATTAAAACATGAAAGATTAAAAGAGAGAAAAAGAAAAAAGAGAAGAAGGGGTGGTGGTGGTAGTGGGGGAAAGCATCCTTTCAATTCTTAAGTTCTTCCGCAATGTTCAACATTCGTGCAAAAGTTGTGTGAATAAAAACGGATGTTCCTCTGCTGTTTAGAGCAACGAGCAAGTCATCAGCACTGAAAAGAGACCCCCGGTATAACGGGGGGAAAAAAACCCACTCAATCGTCCACCTCAATCTCCTCGTCCTCTTCAGAGAACTCGTCTGTGGTTTGGCCTCGGGATGAAGGCGGCGACTGTGGAAACACTCTGAGACCGTGTGCTGTCGGGGACGCGCTCGGTGAGATCGGGCCCGAGCCGCCGTGCGCATCGTCCATGTCCTCCATAGACACGAGTTTCTGCAGCGTCTGCGGGGGGATCTTCTTCAGCGACTCGACGTCCGCTTTCATCTCCTCCAGATCTCGTTTGAGCTTAGCCCGTCGGTTCTGAAACCAGGTGATGACCTGTGCGTTGGTGAGGCCGAGCTGCTGCGCGATCTGGTCACGATCAGCCGGTGAGAGGTATTTCTGGTACAGGAAGCGCTTCTCCAGCTCGTAGATCTGATGGTTGGTGAAAGCCGTGCGCGACTTCCGCCGCTTTTTCGACACCTGCCGCTGGCCGAACGCGTTCACGTGTTCCCGACCTGCCAATAAAGCAACACCAAGAACAAAAAAATCATTTCACAAATTATCATCAACCTAAATAAATGTTTTTATAACTGCTTTAATAA